>NC_051229.1:25070598-25193098 GCF_015220715.1 Pygocentrus nattereri
TTCAGCTAAGTTAACAATTTAGTTGTCCATGTCATAAAATGTGTTTTGTTTTCAGTTTTCTGACATGACAAGTGAGTTTCATGTGAGAAATGTCTGTTTTTAACATTGGCAATGTTTTCATGTTAGAGCTCACTGCACAGCGTCTCTCGCCATTGTACAGCGTTTTACGCGCTTCTGGAGTGCAGGAACGCGCTTATCACGCATTCTGAGTGTATATATAGACGGTTTTAATATTGTACTGTTTTTTTCAGCTAAGTTAACAATTTAGTTGTCCTTGTCATAAAATGTGTTTTGTTTTCAGTTTTCTGACATGACAAGTGAGTTTCATGTGAGAAATGTCTGTTTTTAACATTGGCAATGTTTTCATGTTAGAGCTCACTGCACAGCGTCTCTCGCCTTTGTACAGCGTTTTACGCGCTTCTGGAGTGCAGGAACGCTCTTATCACGCATTCTGAGTGTATATATAGACGGTTTTAATATTGTACTGTTTTTTTCAGCTAAGTTAACAATTTAGTTGTCCATTGTCATAAAATGTGTTTTGTCTTTCAGTTTTCTGACATGACAAGTGAGTTTCATGTGAGAAATGTCTGTTTTTAACATTGGCAATGTTTTCATGTTAGAGCTCACTGCACAGCGTCTCTCGCCTTTGTACAGCGTTTTACGCGCTTCTGGAGTGCAGGAATTGACTTCTCAGGCTTTCTGAGTGTATATATACGACGGTTTTAATATTGTACTGTTTTTTTCAGCTAAAGTTAACTAATTTAGTTGTCCATTGTCATAAAATGTGTTTTGTCTTTCAGTTTTCTGACATGACAAGTGAGTTTCATGTGCAGAAATGTCTGTTTTTAACATTGGCAATGTTTTCATGTTAGAGCTCACTGCACAGCGTCTCTCGCCTTTGAACAGCGTTTTACGCGCTTCTGGAGTGCAGGACTCGCCTTATCACGGCATTCTGAGTTTATATATACGACGGTTTTCATTATTGTACTGGTTTCTTTCAGCTAAATTAACAATTTAGTTGTCCATGTCATAAAATGTGTTTTTCTTTCAGTTTTCTGACATGACAAGTGAGTTTCATGCCAGAAATGTCTGTTTTTAACATTAACCATGTTTTCATGTTAAGAGCTCACTGCACAGCGTCTCTCGCCTTTGTAGAGCGTGTGAGCGCTTCTGGAGTGCAGGACTCGCACGATCAGGCTTTCTGAGTGTATTGAACGACGGTTTCATTATTGTACTGGTTTCTTTAGCAAAATTAACTATTTAGTTATCCATGTCATAAAATGTGTTTTTCTTTCAGTTTTCTGACATGACAAGTGAGTTTCATGCCAGAAATGTCTGTTTTTAACATTAACCATGTTTTCATGTTAAGAGCTCTATGCACAGCGTCTCTCGCCTTTGTAGAGCGTGTGAGCGCTTCTGGAGTGCAGGACTCGCACGATCAGGCTTTCTGAGTGTATTGAACGACGGTTTCATTATTGTACTGGTTTCTTTAGCAAAATTAACAATTTAGTTGTCCATGTCATAAAATGTGTTTTTCTTTCAGTTTTCTGACATGACAAGTGAGTTTCATGCCAGAAATGTCTGTTTTTAACATTAACCATGTTTTCATGTTAAGAGCTCACTGCACAGCGTCTCTCGCCTTTGTAGAGCGAGTGGGCGCTTCTGGAGTGCAGGACTCGCACGATCAGGCTTTCTGAGTGTATTGAACGACGGTTTCATTATTGTACTGGTTTCTTTAGCAAAATTAACTATTTAGTTGTCCATGTCATAAAATGTGTTTTTCTTTCAGTTTTCTGACATGACAAGTGAGTTTCATGCCAGAAATGTCTGTTTTTAACATTAACCATGTTTTCATGTTAAGAGCTCACTGCACAGCGTCTCTCGCCTTTGTAGAGCGTGTGAGCGCTTCTGGAGTGCAGGACTCGCACGATCAGGCTTTCTGAGTCTATTGAACGACGGTTTCATTATTGTACTGGTTTCTTTAGCAAAATTAACAATTTAGTTATCCATGTCATAAAATGTGTTTTTCTTTCAGTTTTCTGACATGACAAGTGAGTTTCATGCCAGAAATGTCTGTTTTTAACATTAACCATGTTTTCATGTTAAGAGCTCACTGCACAGCGTCTCTCGCCTTTGTAGAGCGTGTGGGCGCTTCTGGAGTGCAGGACTCGCACGATCAGGCTTTCTGAGTCTATTGAACGACGGTTTCATTATTGTACTGGTTTCTTTAGCAAAATTAACTATTTAGTTATCCATGTCATAAAATGTGTTTTTCTTTCAGTTTTCTGACATGACAAGTGAGTTTCATGCCAGAAATGTCTGTTTTTAACATTAACCATGTTTTCATGTTAAGAGCTCACTGCACAGCGTCTCTCGCCTTTGTAGAGCGTGTGGGCGCTTCTGGAGTGCAGGACTCGCACGATCAGGCTTTCTGAGTCTATTGAACGACGGTTTCATTATTGTACTGGTTTCTTTAGCAAAATTAACTATTTAGTTATCCATGTCATAAAATGTGTTTTTCTTTCAGTTTTCTGACATGACAAGTGAGTTTCATGCCAGAAATGTCTGTTTTTAACATTAACCATGTTTTCATGTAAGAGCTCACTGCACAGCGTCTTTCGCCTTTGTAGAGCGAGTGGCCGCATCTGGAGTGCAGGACTCGCACGATCAGGCTTTCTGAGTGTATGGAACGACGGTTTCATTATTGTACTGGTTTCTTTAGCAAAGTTAACTATTTAGTTATCACTATGTCATAAAATGTGTTTTTCTTTCAGTTTTCTGACATGACAAGTGAGTTTCATGCCAGAAATGTCTGTTTTAAACATAACCAGTGTTTTCATGTTAAGAGCTCACTGCACAGCGTCTTTCGCCTTTGTAGAGCGAGTGGCCGCATCTGGAGTGCAGGACTCGCAGGATCAGGCTTTCTGAGTGTATTGAACGACGGTTTCATTATTGTACTGGTTTCTTTAGCAAAACTAACTATTTATTTATCCATGTCATAAAATGTGTTTTTCTTTCAGTTTTCTGACATGACAAGTGAGTTTCATGCCAGAAATGTCTGTTTTTAACATTAACCATGTTTTCATGTTAAGAGCTCACTGCACAGCGTCTCTCGCCTTTGTAGAGCGTGTGAGCGCTTCTGGAGTGCAGGACTCGCACGATCAGGCTTTCTGAGTCTATTGAACGACGGTTTCATTATTGTACTGGTTTCTTTAGCAAAATTAACTATTTAGTTATCCATGTCATAAAATGTGTTTTTCTTTCAGTTTTCTGACATGACAAGTGAGTTTCATGCCAGAAATGTCTGTTTTTAACATTAACCATGTTTTCATGTTAAGAGCTCACTGCACAGCGTCTCTCGCCTTTGTAGAGCGTGTGTGCGCTTCTGGAGTGCAGGATTCGCACGATCAGGCTTTCTGAGTCTATTGAACGACGGTTTCATTATTGTACTGGTTTCTTTAGCAAAATTAACTATTTAGTTATCCATGTCATAAAATGTGTTTTTCTTTCAGTTTTCTGACATGACAAGTGAGTTTCATGCCAGAAATGTCTGTTTTTAACATTAACCATGTTTTCATGTTAAGAGCTCACTGCACAGCGTCTCTCGCCTTTGTAGAGCGTGTGAGCGCTTCTGGAGTGCAGGACTCGCACGATCAGGCATTCTGAGTCTATTGAACGACGGTTTCATTATTGTACTGGTTTCTTTAGCAAAATTAACTATTTAGTTATCCATGTCATAAAATGTGTTTTTCTTTCAGTTTTCTGACATGACAAGTGAGTTTCATGCCAGAAATGTCTGTTTTTAACATTAACCATGTTTTCATGTTAAGAGCTCACTGCACAGCGTCTCTCGCCTTTGTAGAGCGTGTGGGCGCTTCTGGAGTGCAGGACTCGCACGATCAGGCTTTCTGAGTCTATTGAACGACGGTTTCATTATTGTACTGGTTTCTTTAGCAAAATTAACTATTTAGTTATCCATGTCATAAAATGTGTTTTTCTTTCAGTTTTCTGACATGACAAGTGAGTTTCATGCCAGAAATGTCTGTTTTTAACATTAACCATGTTTTCATGTTAAGAGCTCACTGCACAGCGTCTCTCGCCTTTGTAGAGCGTCTGAGCGCTTCTGGAGTGCAGGACTCGCACGATCAGGCATTCTGAGTCTATTGAACGACGGTTTCATTATTGTACTGGTTTCTTTAGCAAAATTAACTATTTAGTTATCCATGTCATAAAATGTGTTTTTCTTTCAGTTTTCTGACATGACAAGTGAGTTTCATGCCAGAAATGTCTGTTTTTAACATTAACCATGTTTTCATGTTAAGAGCTCACTGCACAGCGTCTCTCGCCTTTGTAGAGCGTGTGGGCGCTTCTGGAGTGCAGGACTCGCACGATCAGGCTTTCTGAGTCTATTGAACGACGGTTTCATTATTGTACTGGTTTCTTTAGCAAAATTAACTATTTAGTTATCCATGTCATAACATGTGTTTTTCTTTCAGTTTTCTGACATGACAAGTGAGTTTCATGCCAGAAATGTCTGTTTTTAACATTAACCATGTTTTCATGTTAAGAGCTCACTGCACAGCGTCTCTCGCCTTTGTAGAGCGTGTGAGCGCTTCTGGAGTGCAGGACTCGCACGATCAGGCATTCTGAGTCTATTGAACGACGGTTTCATTATTGTACTGGTTTCTTTAGCAAAATTAACTATTTAGTTGTCCATGTCATAAAATGTGTTTTTCTTTCAGTTTTCTGACATGACAAGTGAGTTTCATGCCAGAAATGTCTGTTTTTAACATTAACCATGTTTTCATGTTAAGAGCTCACTGCACAGCGTCTCTCGCCTTTGTAGAGCGTGTGAGCGCTTCTGGAGTGCAGGACTCGCACGATCAGGCTTTCTGAGTCTATTGAACGACGGTTTCATTATTGTACTGGTTTCTTTAGCAAAATTAACAATTTAGTTATCCATGTCATAAAATGTGTTTTTCTTTCAGTTTTCTGACATGACAAGTGAGTTTCATGCCAGAAATGTCTGTTTTTAACATTAACCATGTTTTCATGTTAAGAGCTCTATGCACAGCGTCTCTCGCCTTTGTAGAGCGTGTGGGCGCTTCTGGAGTGCAGGACTCGCACGATCAGGCTTTCTGAGTGTATTGAACGACGGTTTCATTATTGTACTGGTTTCTTTAGCAAAATTAACAATTTAGTTGTCCATGTCATAAAATGTGTTTTTCTTTCAGTTTTCTGACATGACAAGTGAGTTTCATGCCAGAAATGTCTGTTTTTAACATTAACCATGTTTTCATGTTAAGAGCTCACTGCACAGCGTCTCTCGCCTTTGTAGAGCGTCTGAGCGCTTCTGGAGTGCAGGACTCGCACGATCAGGCTTTCTGAGTCTATTGAACGACGGTTTCATTATTGTACTGGTTTCTTTAGCAAAATTAACTATTTAGTTATCCATGTCATAAAATGTGTTTTTCTTTCAGTTTTCTGACATGACAAGTGAGTTTCATGCCAGAAATGTCTGTTTTTAACATTAACCATGTTTTCATGTTAAGAGCTCACTGCACAGCGTCTCTCGCCTTTGTAGAGCGTGTGGGCGCTTCTGGAGTGCAGGACTCGCACGATCAGGCTTTCTGAGTCTATTGAACGACGGTTTCATTATTGTACTGGTTTCTTTAGCAAAATTAACTATTTAGTTATCCATGTCATAACATGTGTTTTTCTTTCAGTTTTCTGACATGACAAGTGAGTTTCATGCCAGAAATGTCTGTTTTTAACATTAACCATGTTTTCATGTTAAGAGCTCACTGCACAGCGTCTCTCGCCTTTGTAGAGCGTGTGAGCGCTTCTGGAGTGCAGGACTCGCACGATCAGGCTTTCTGAGTCTATTGAACGACGGTTTCATTATTGTACTGGTTTCTTTAGCAAAATTAACTATTTAGTTATCCATGTCATAAAATGTGTTTTTTCTTTCAGTTTTCTGACATGACAAGTGAGTTTCATGCCAGAAATGTCTGTTTTTAACATTAACCATGTTTTCATGTTAAGAGCTCACTGCACAGCGTCTCTCGCCTTTGTAGAGCGTGTGAGCGCTTCTGGAGTGCAGGACTCGCACGATCAGGCTTTCTGAGTCTATTGAACGACGGTTTCATTATTGTACTGGTTTCTTTAGCAAAATTAACTATTTAGTTATCCATGTCATAACATGTGTTTTTCTTTCAGTTTTCTGACATGACAAGTGAGTTTCATGCCAGAAATGTCTGTTTTTAACATTAACCATGTTTTCATGTTAAGAGCTCACTGCACAGCGTCTCTCGCCTTTGTAGAGCGTGTGGGCGCTTCTGGAGTGCAGGACTCGCACGATCAGGCTTTCTGAGTCTATTGAACGACGGTTTCATTATTGTACTGGTTTCTTTAGCAAAATTAACTATTTAGTTATCCATGTCATAACATGTGTTTTTCTTTCAGTTTTCTGACATGACAAGTGAGTTTCATGCCAGAAATGTCTGTTTTTAACATTAACCATGTTTTCATGTTAAGAGCTCACTGCACAGCGTCTCTCGCCTTTGTAGAGCGTGTGAGCGCTTCTGGAGTGCAGGACTCGCACGATCAGGCATTCTGAGTCTATTGAACGACGGTTTCATTATTGTACTGGTTTCTTTAGCAAAATTAACAATTTAGTTGTCCATGTCATAAAATGTGTTTTTCTTTCAGTTTTCTGACATGACAAGTGAGTTTCATGCCAGAAATGTCTGTTTTTAACATTAACCATGTTTTCATGTTAAGAGCTCACTGCACAGCGTCTCTCGCCTTTGTAGAGCGAGTGGGCGCTTCTGGAGTGCAGGACTCGCACGATCAGGCTTTCTGAGTGTATTGAACGACGGTTTCATTATTGTACTGGTTTCTTTAGCAAAATTAACTATTTAGTTATCCATGTCATAACATGTGTTTTTCTTTCAGTTTTCTGACATGACAAGTGAGTTTCATGCCAGAAATGTCTGTTTTTAACATTAACCATGTTTTCATGTTAAGAGCTCACTGCACAGCGTCTCTCGCCTTTGTAGAGCGTGTGAGCGCTTCTGGAGTGCAGGACTCGCACGATCAGGCTTTCTGAGTGTATTGAACGACGGTTTCATTATTGTACTGGTTTCTTTAGCAAAATTAACTATTTAGTTATCCATGTCATAACATGTGTTTTTCTTTCAGTTTTCTGACATGACAAGTGAGTTTCATGCCAGAAATGTCTGTTTTTAACATTAACCATGTTTTCATGTTAAGAGCTCACTGCACAGCGTCTTTCGCCTTTGTAGAGCGAGTGGCCGCATCTGGAGTGCAGGACTCGCACGATCAGGCTTTCTGAGTGTATTGAACGACGGTTTCATTATTGTACTGGTTTCTTTAGCAAAATTAACTATTTAGTTATCCATGTCATAACATGTGTTTTTCTTTCAGTTTTCTGACATGACAAGTGAGTTTCATCCCAGAAATGTCTGTTTTTAACATTAACCATGTTTTCATGTTAAGAGCTCACTGCACAGCGTCTTTCGCCTTTGTAGATCTGGAGTGCAGGACTCGCACGATCAGGCTTTCTGAGTGTATTGAACGACGGTTTCATTATTGTACTGGTTTCTTTAGCAAAATTAACTATTTAGTTATCCATGTCATAAAATGTGTTTTTCTTTCAGTTTTCTGACATGACAAGTGAGTTTCATGCCAGAAATGTCTGTTTTTAACATTAACCATGTTTTCATGTTAAGAGCTCACTGCACAGCGTCTCTCGCCTTTGTAGAGCGTGTGGGCGCTTCTGGAGTGCAGGACTCGCACGATCAGGCTTTCTGAGTGTATTGAACGACGGTTTCATTATTGTACTGGTTTCTTTAGCAAAATTAACTATTTAGTTATCCATGTCATAAAATGTGTTTTTCTTTCAGTTTTCTGACATGACAAGTGAGTTTCATGCCAGAAATGTCTGTTTTTAACATTAACCATGTTTTCATGTTAAGAGCTCACTGCACAGCGTCTCTCGCCTTTGTAGAGCGAGTGGGCGCTTCTGGAGTGCAGGACTCGCACGATCAGGCTTTCTGAGTGTATTGAACGACGGTTTCATTATTGTACTGGTTTCTTTAGCAAAATTAACTATTTAGTTATCCATGTCATAAAATGTGTTTTTCTTTCAGTTTTCTGACATGACAAGTGAGTTTCATGCCAGAAATGTCTGTTTTTAACATTAACCATGTTTTCATGTTAAGAGCTCACTGCACAGCGTCTCTCGCCTTTGTAGAGCGTGTGAGCGCTTCTGGAGTGCAGGACTCGCACGATCAGGCTTTCTGAGTCTATTGAACGACGGTTTCATTATTGTACTGGTTTCTTTAGCAAAATTAACTATTTAGTTATCCATGTCATAAAATGTGTTTTTCTTTCAGTTTTCTGACATGACAAGTGAGTTTCATGCCAGAAATGTCTGTTTTTAACATTAACCATGTTTTCATGTTAAGAGCTCTATGCACAGCGTCTCTCGCCTTTGTAGAGCGTGTGGGCGCTTCTGGAGTGCAGGACTCGCACGATCAGGCTTTCTGAGTGTATTGAACGACGGTTTCATTATTGTACTGGTTTCTTTAGCAAAATTAACTATTTAGTTATCCATGTCATAAAATGTGTTTTTCTTTCAGTTTTCTGACATGACAAGTGAGTTTCATGCCAGAAATGTCTGTTTTTAACATTAACCATGTTTTCATGTTAAGAGCTCACTGCACAGCGTCTCTCGCCTTTGTAGAGCGTCGTGAGCGCTTCTGGAGTGCAGGACTCGCACGATCAGGCTTTCTGAGTCTATTGAACGACGGTTTCATTATTGTACTGGTTTCTTTAGCAAAATTAACTATTTAGTTATCCATGTCATAAAATGTGTTTTTCTTTCAGTTTTCTGACATGACAAGTGAGTTTCATGCCAGAAATGTCTGTTTTTAACATTAACCATGTTTTCATGTTAAGAGCTCACTGCACAGCGTCTCTCGCCTTTGTAGAGCGAGTGGGCGCTTCTGGAGTGCAGGACTCGCACGATCAGGCTTTCTGAGTGTATATATAGACGGTTTTAATATTGTACTGTTTTTTTCAGCTAAGTTAACAATTTAGTTGTCCTGTCATAAAATGTGTTTTGTTTTCAGTTTTCTGACATGACAAGTGAGTTTCATGTGAGAAATGTCTGTTTTTAACATTGGCAATGTTTTCATGTTAGAGCTCACTGCACAGCGTCTCTCGCCTTTGTACAGCGTTTTACGCGCTTCTGGAGTGCAGGAACGCTCTTATCACGCATTCTGAGTTTATACATAGACGGTTTTATTATTGTACTGTTTTTTTCAGCTAAGTTAACAATTTAGTTGTCCATGTCATAAAATGTGTTTTGTTTTCAGTTTTCTGACATGACAAGTGAGTTTCATGTTAGAAATGTCTGTTTTTAACATTGGCAATGTTTTCATGTTAGAGCTCACTGCACAGCGTCTCTCGCCTTTGTACAGCGTTTTACGCGCTTCTGGAGTGCAGGAACGCTCTTATCACGCATTCTGAGTTTATGGAACGACGGTTTCATTATTGTACTTGTTTCTTTGGCCAAGTTAATGATTTAGTTCACTATGTCATAAAATGTGTTTTGTTTTCAGTTTTCTGACATGACAAGTGAGTTTCATGCCAGAAATGTCTGTTTAAAACAATACCAGTGTTTTCATGTAAACAGCTCACTGCACAGCCTCTCTCGCATTTTTACAGCGTGTGGGCGCCTCTGGAGTGCAGAAATCGCTTTCTGAGTGTATGGAACGACGGTTTCATTATTGTACTGGTTTCTTTGGCCAAGATAATGATTTAGTTCACTATGTCATAAAATGTGTTTTGTTTTCAGTTTTCTGACATGACAAGTGAGTTTCATGCCAGAAATGTCTGTTTAAAACAATACCAGTGTTTTCATGTAAACAGCTCACTGCACAGCCTCTCTCGCCTTTTTACAGCGTGTGGGCGCCTCTGGAGTGCAGAAACCGCTTTCTGAGTGTATGGAACGACGGTTTCATTATTGTACTGTTTTTTTCAGCTAAGTTAACAATTTAGTTGTCCTTGTCATAAAATGTGTTTTGTTTTCAGTTTTCTGACATGACAAGTGAGTTTCATGTGAGAAATGTCTGTTTTTAACATTGGCAATGTTTTCATGTTAGAGCTCACTGCACAGCGTCTCTCGCCTTTGTACAGCGTTTTACGCGCTTCTGGAGTGCAGGAACGCGCTTATCACGCATTCTGAGTGTATATATAGACGGTTTTAATATTGTACTGTTTTTTTCAGCTAAGTTAACAATTTAGTTGTCCATGTCATAAAATGTGTTTTGTTTTCAGTTTTCTGACATGACAAGTGAGTTTCATGTGAGAAATGTCTGTTTTTAACATTGGCAATGTTTTCATGTTAGAGCTCACTGCACAGCGTCTCTCGCCTTTGTACAGCGTTTTACGCGCTTCTGGAGTGCAGGAACGCGCTTATCACGCATTCTGAGTGTATATATAGACGGTTTTAATATTGTACTGTTTTTTTCAGCTAAGTTAACAATTTAGTTGTCCTTGTCATAAAATGTGTTTTGTTTTCAGTTTTCTGACATGACAAGTGAGTTTCATGCCAGAAATGTCTGTTTAAAACAATACCAGTGTTTTCATGTAAACAGCTCACTCCACAGCCTCTCTCGCATTTTTACAGCGTGTGGGCGCCTCTGGAGTGCAGGAAAACGCTTTCTGAGTGTATGGAACGACGGTTTCATTATTGTACTGGTTTCTTTGGCCAAGTTAATGATTTAGTTCACTATGTCATAAAATGTGTTTTGTTTTCAGTTTTCTGACATGACAAGTGAGTTTCATGCCAGAAATGTCTGTTTAAAACAATACCAGTGTTTTCATGTAAACAGCTCACTGCACAGCCTCTCTCGCCTTTTTACAGCGTGTGGGCGCCTCTGGAGTGCAGGAAATCGCTTTCTGAGTGTATGGAACGACGGTTTCATTATTGTACTGGTTTCTTTGGCCAAGTTAATGATTTAGTTCACTATGTCATAAAATGTGTTTTTCTTTCAGTTTTCTGACATGACAAGTGAGTTTCATGCCAGAAATGTCTGTTTTTAACATTAACCATGTTTTCATGTTAAGAGCTCACTGCACAGCGTCTCTCGCCTTTGTAGAGCGTGTGGGCGCTTCTGGAGTGCAGGACTCGCACGATCAGGCTTTCTGAGTCTATTGAACGACGGTTTCATTATTGTACTGGTTTCTTTAGCAAAATTAACTATTTAGTTATCCATGTCATAAAATGTGTTTTTCTTTCAGTTTTCTGACATGACAAGTGAGTTTCATGCCAGAAATGTCTGTTTTTAACATTAACCATGTTTTCATGTTAAGAGCTCACTGCACAGCGTCTCTCGCCTTTGTAGAGCGTCTGAGCGCTTCTGGAGTGGAGGACTCGCACGATCAGGCTTTCTGAGTGTATTGAACGATGGTTTCATTATTGTACTGGTTTCTTTAGCAAAATTAACTATTTAGTTATCCATGTCATAACATGTGTTTTTCTTTCAGTTTTCTGACATGACAAGTGAGTTTCATGCCAGAAATGTCTGTTTTTAACATTAACCATGTTTTCATGTTAAGAGCTCACTGCACAGCGTCTCTCGCCTTTGTAGAGCGTGTGAGCGCTTCTGGAGTGCAGGACTCGCACGATCAGGCTTTCTGAGTCTATTGAACGACGGTTTCATTATTGTACTGGTTTCTTTAGCAAAATTAACTATTTAGTTGTCCATGTCATAAAATGTGTTTTTCTTTCAGTTTTCTGACATGACAAGTGAGTTTCATGCCAGAAATGTCTGTTTTTAACATTAACCATGTTTTCATGTTAAGAGCTCACTGCACAGCGTCTCTCGCCTTTTTTAGAGCGTCTGAGCGCTTCTGGAGTGGAGGACTCGCACGATCAGGCTTTCTGAGTCTATTGAACGACGGTTTCATTATTGTACTGGTTTCTTTAGCAAAATTAACTATTTAGTTATCCATGTCATAAAATGTGTTTTTCTTTCAGTTTTCTGACATGACAAGTGAGTTTCATGCCAGAAATGTCTGTTTAAAACAATACCAGTGTTTTCATGTAAACAGCTCACTGCACAGCCTCTCTCGCATTTTTACAGCGTTTGGGCGCCTCTGGAGTGCAGGAATCGCTTTCTGAGTGTATGGAACGACGGTTTCATTATTGTACTTGTTTCTTTGGCCAAGTTAATGATTTAGTTCACTATGTCATAAAATGTGTTTTGTTTTCAGTTTTCTGACATGACAAGTGAGTTTCATGCCAGAAATGTCTGTTTAAAACAATACCAGTGTTTTCATGTAAACAGCTCACTGCACAGCCTCTCTCGCATTTTTACAGCGTTTGGGCGCCTCTGGAGTGCAGAAATCGCTTTCTGAGTGTATGGAACGACGGTTTCATTATTGTACTTGTTTCTTTGGCCAAGTTAATGATTTAGTTCACTATGTCATAAAATGTGTTTTGTTTTCAGTTTTCTGACATGACAAGTGAGTTTCATGCCAGAAATGTCTGTTTAAAACAATACCAGTGTTTTCATGTAAACAGCTCACTGCACAGCCTCTCTCGCCTTTTTACAGCGTGTGGGCGCCTCTGGAGTGCAGAAACCGCTTTCTGAGTGTATGGAACGACGGTTTCATTATTGTACTGGTTTCTTTGGCCAAGTTAATGATTTAGTTCACTATGTCATAAAATGTGTTTTGTTTTCAGTTTTCTGACATGACAAGTGAGTTTCATGCCAGAAATGTCTGTTTAAAACAATACCAGTGTTTTCATGTAAACAGCTCACTGCACAGCCTCTCTCGCATTTTTACAGCGTTTGGGCGCCTCTGGAGTGCAGGAATCGCTTTCTGAGTGTATGGAACGACGGTTTCATTATTGTACTTGTTTCTTTGGCCAAGTTAATGATTTAGTTCACTATGTCATAAAATGTGTTTTGTTTTCAGTTTTCTGACATGACAAGTGAGTTTCATGCTAGAAATGTCTGTTTTTAACATTGACCATGTTTTCATGTTAGAGCTCACTGCACAGCGTCTCTCGCCTTTGTACAGCGTGTTACGCGCTTCTGGAGTGCAGGACTCGCCTTATCAGGCATTCTGAGTGTATATATACGACGGTTTTCATTATTGTACTGTTTCTTTCAGCTAAAGTTAACTAATTTAGTTGTCCATGTCATAAAATGTGTTTTGTCTTTCAGTTTTCTGACATGACAAGTGAGTTTCATGCAGAAATGTCTGTTTTTAACATTGACCATGTTTTCATGTTAGAGCTCACTGCACAGCGTCTCTCGCCTTTGTACAGCGTTTTACGGCGCTTCTGGAGTGCAGGACTCGCCGTATCACGCATTCTGAGTGTATATATACGACGGTTTTCATATTGTACTGTTTTCTTTCAGCTAAAGTTAACAATTTAGTTGTCCATGTCATAAAATGTGTTTTGTTTTTCAGTTTTCTGACATGACAAGTGAGTTTCATGCCAGAAATGTCTGTTTAAAACAATACCAGTGTTTTCATGTAAACAGCTCACTCCACAGCCTCTCTCGCATTTTTACAGCGTTTGGGCGCCTCTGGAGTGCAGGAATCGCTTTCTGAGTGTATGGAACGACGGTTTCATTATTGTACTTGTTTCTTTGGCCAAGTTAATGATTTAGTTCACTATGTCATAAAATGTGTTTTGTTTTCAGTTTTCTGACATGACAAGTGAGTTTCATGCCAGAAATGTCTGTTTAAAACAATACCAGTGTTTTCATGTAAACAGCTCACTGCACAGCCTCTCTCGCCTTTTTACAGCGTGTGGGCGCCTCTGGAGTGCAGAAACCGCTTTCTGAGTGTATGGAACGACGGTTTCATTATTGTACTGGTTTCTTTGGCCAAGTTAATGATTTAGTTCACTATGTCATAAAATGTGTTTTGTTTTCAGTTTTCTGACATGACAAGTGAGTTTCATGCCAGAAATGTCTGTTTAAAACAATACCAGTGTTTTCATGTAAACAGCTCACTGCACAGCCTCTCTCGCCTTTTTACAGCGTGTGGGCGCCTCTGGAGTGCAGGAAACCGCTTTCTGAGTGTATGGAACGACGGTTTCATTATTGTACTTGTTTCTTTGGCCAAGTTAATGATTTAGTTCACTATGTCATAAAATGTGTTTTGTTTTCAGTTTTCTGACATGACAAGTGAGTTTCATGCCAGAAATGTCTGTTTAAAACAATACCAGTGTTTTCATGTAAACAGCTCACTGCACAGCCTCTCTCGCATTTTTACAGCGTTTGGGCGCCTCTGGAGTGCAGGAATCGCTTTCTGAGTGTATGGAACGACGGTTTCATTATTGTACTTGTTTCTTTGGCCAAGTTAATGATTTAGTTCACTATGTCATAAAATGTGTTTTGTTTTCAGTTTTCTGACATGACAAGTGAGTTTCATGCCAGAAATGTCTGTTTAAAACAATACCAGTGTTTTCATGTAAACAGCTCACTCCACAGCCTCTCTCGCATTTTTACAGCGTTTGGGCGCCTCTGGAGTGCAGAATCGCTTTCTGAGTGTATGGAACGACGGTTTCATTATTGTACTGGTTTCTTTGGCCAAGTTAATGATTTAGTTCACTATGTCATAAAATGTGTTTTGTTTTCAGTTTTCTGACATGACAAGTGAGTTTCATGCCAGAAATGTCTGTTTAAAACAATACCAGTGTTTTCATGTAAACAGCTCACTGCACAGCCTCTCTCGCATTTTTACAGCGTGTGGGCGCCTCTGGAGTGCAGAAATCGCTTTCTGAGTGTATGGAACGACGGTTTCATTATTGTACTTGTTTCTTTGGCCAAGTTAATGATTTAGTTCACTATGTCATAAAATGTGTTTTGTTTTCAGTTTTCTGACATGACAAGTGAGTTTCATGCCAGAAATGTCTGTTTAAAACAATACCAGTGTTTTCATGTAAACAGCTCACTGCACAGCCTCTCTCGCATTTTTACAGCGTTTGGGCGCCTCTGGAGTGCAGAATCGCTTTCTGAGTGTATGGAACGACGGTTTCATTATTGTACTTGTTTCTTTGGCCAAGTTAATGATTTAGTTCACTATGTCATAAAATGTGTTTTGTTTTCAGTTTTCTGACATGACAAGTGAGTTTCATGCCAGAAATGTCTGTTTAAAACAATACCAGTGTTTTCATGTAAACAGCTCACTGCACAGCCTCTCTCGCATTTTTACAGCGTTTGGGCGCCTCTGGAGTGCAGGAATCGCTTTCTGAGTGTATGGAACGACGGTTTCATTATTGTACTTGTTTCTTTGGCCAAGTTAATGATTTAGTTCACTATGTCATAAAATGTGTTTTGTTTTCAGTTTTCTGACATGACAAGTGAGTTTCATGCCAGAAATGTCTGTTTAAAACAATACCAGTGTTTTCATGTAAACAGCTCACTGCACAGCCTCTCTCGCCTTTTTACAGCGTGTGGGCGCCTCTGGAGTGCAGAAATCGCTTTCTGAGTGTATGGAACGACGGTTTCATTATTGTACTGGTTTCTTTGGCCAAGTTAATGATTTAGTTCACTATGTCATAAAATGTGTTTTGTTTTCAGTTTTCTGACATGACAAGTGAGTTTCATGCCAGAAATGTCTGTTTAAAACAATACCAGTGTTTTCATGTAAACAGCTCACTCCACAGCCTCTCTCGCATTTTTACAGCGTTTGGGCGCCTCTGGAGTGCAGTAAACGCTTTCTGAGTGTATGGAACGACGGTTTCATTATTGTACTTGTTTCTTTGGCCAAGTTAATGATTTAGTTCACTATGTCATAAAATGTGTTTTGTTTTCAGTTTTCTGACATGACAAGTGAGTTTCATGCCAGAAATGTCTGTTTAAAACAATACCAGTGTTTTCATGTAAACAGCTCACTGCACAGCCTCTCTCGCATTTTTACAGCGTTTGGGCGCCTCTGGAGTGCAGAAACCGCTTTCTGAGTGTATGGAACGACGGTTTCATTATTGTACTGGTTTCTTTGGCCAAGTTAATGATTTAGTTCACTATGTCATAAAATGTGTTTTGTTTTCAGTTTTCTGACATGACAAGTGAGTTTCATGCCAGAAATGTCTGTTTAAAACAATACCAGTGTTTTCATGTAAACAGCTCACTGCACAGCCTCTCTCGCATTTGTACAGCGTGTGGGCGCCTCTGGAGTGCAGAAATCGCTTTCTGAGTGTATGGAACGACGGTTTCATTATTGTACTTGTTTCTTTGGCCAAGTTAATGATTTAGTTCACTATGTCATAAAATGTGTTTTGTTTTCAGTTTTCTGACATGACAAGTGAGTTTCATGCCAGAAATGTCTGTTTAAAACAATACCAGTGTTTTCATGTAAACAGCTCACTGCACAGCCTCTCTCGCCTTTTTACAGCGTGTGGGCGCCTCTGGAGTGCAGGAATCGCTTTCTGAGTGTATGGAACGACGGTTTCATTATTGTACTTGTTTCTTTGGCCAAGTTAATGATTTAGTTCACTATGTCATAAAATGTGTTTTGTTTTCAGTTTTCTGACATGACAAGTGAGTTTCATGCCAGAAATGTCTGTTTAAAACAATACCAGTGTTTTCATGTAAACAGCTCACTCCACAGCCTCTCTCGCATTTTTACAGCGTTTGGGCGCCTCTGGAGTGCAGGAATCGCTTTCTGAGTGTATGGAACGACGGTTTCATTATTGTACTTGTTTCTTTGGCCAAGTTAATGATTTAGTTCACTATGTCATAAAATGTGTTTTGTTTTCAGTTTTCTGACATGACAAGTGAGTTTCATGCCAGAAATGTCTGTTTAAAACAATACCAGTGTTTTCATGTAAACAGCTCACTCCACAGCCTCTCTCGCATTTTTACAGCGTTTGGGCGCCTCTGGAGTGCAGGAATCGCTTTCTGAGTGTATGGAACGACGGTTTCATTATTGTACTTGTTTCTTTGGCCAAGTTAATGATTTAGTTCACTATGTCATAAAATGTGTTTTGTTTTCAGTTTTCTGACATGACAAGTGAGTTTCATGCCAGAAATGTCTGTTTAAAACAATACCAGTGTTTTCATGTAAACAGCTCACTGCACAGCCTCTCTCGCATTTTTACAGCGTGTGGGCGCCTCTGGAGTGCAGAAACCGCTTTCTGAGTGTATGGAACGACGGTTTCATTATTGTACTGGTTTCTTTGGCCAAGTTAATGATTTAGTTCACTATGTCATAAAATGTGTTTTGTTTTCAGTTTTCTGACATGACAAGTGAGTTTCATGCCAGAAATGTCTGTTTAAAACAATACCAGTGTTTTCATGTAAACAGCTCACTCCACAGCCTCTCTCGCATTTTTACAGCGTTTGGGCGCCTCTGGAGTGCAGGAAATCGCTTTCTGAGTGTATGGAACGACGGTTTCATTATTGTACTTGTTTCTTTGGCCAAGTTAATGATTTAGTTCACTATGTCATAAAATGTGTTTTGTTTTCAGTTTTCTGACATGACAAGTGAGTTTCATGCCAGAAATGTCTGTTTAAAACAATACCAGTGTTTTCATGTAAACAGCTCACTGCACAGCCTCTCTCGCATTTTTACAGCGTTTGGGCGCCTCTGGAGTGCAGGAATCGCTTTCTGAGTGTATGGAACGACGGTTTCATTATTGTACTTGTTTCTTTGGCCAAGTTAATGATTTAGTTCACTATGTCATAAAATGTGTTTTGTTTTCAGTTTTCTGACATGACAAGTGAGTTTCATGCCAGAAATGTCTGTTTAAAACAATACCAGTGTTTTCATGTAAACAGCTCACTGCACAGCCTCTCTCGCATTTGTACAGCGTTTGGGCGCCTCTGGAGTGCAGAAATCGCTTTCTGAGTGTATGGAACGACGGTTTCATTATTGTACTTGTTTCTTTGGCCAAGTTAATGATTTAGTTCACTATGTCATAAAATGTGTTTTGTTTTCAGTTTTCTGACATGACAAGTGAGTTTCATGCCAGAAATGTCTGTTTAAAACAATACCAGTGTTTTCATGTAAACAGCTCACTCCACAGCCTCTCTCGCATTTTTACAGCGTTTGGGCGCCTCTGGAGTGCAGGAAATCGCTTTCTGAGTGTATGGAACGACGGTTTCATTATTGTACTTGTTTCTTTGGCCAAGTTAATGATTTAGTTCACTATGTCATAAAATGTGTTTTGTTTTCAGTTTTCTGACATGACAAGTGAGTTTCATGCCAGAAATGTCTGTTTAAAACAATACCAGTGTTTTCATGTAAACAGCTCACTGCACAGCCTCTCTCGCATTTTTACAGCGTTTGGGCGCCTCTGGAGTGCAGAAATCGCTTTCTGAGTGTATGGAACGACGGTTTCATTATTGTACTGGTTTCTTTGGCCAAGATAATGATTTAGTTCACTATGTCATAAAATGTGTTTTGTTTTCAGTTTTCTGACATGACAAGTGAGTTTCATGCCAGAAATGTCTGTTTAAAACAATACCAGTGTTTTCATGTAAACAGCTCACTGCACAGCCTCTCTCGCATTTTTACAGCGTGTGGGCGCCTCTGGAGTGCAGAAATCGCTTTCTGAGTGTATGGAACGACGGTTTCATTATTGTACTTGTTTCTTTGGCCAAGTTAATGATTTAGTTCACTATGTCATAAAATGTGTTTTGTTTTCAGTTTTCTGACATGACAAGTGAGTTTCATGCCAGAAATGTCTGTTTAAAACAATACCAGTGTTTTCATGTAAACAGCTCACTGCACAGCCTCTCTCGCATTTTTACAGCGTTTGGGCGCCTCTGGAGTGCAGAAACCGCTTTCTGAGTGTATGGAACGACGGTTTCATTATTGTACTTGTTTCTTTGGCCAAGTTAATGATTTAGTTCACTATGTCATAAAATGTGTTTTGTTTTCAGTTTTCTGACATGACAAGTGAGTTTCATGTGAGAAATGTCTGTTTTTAACATTGGCAATGTTTTCATGTTAGAGCTCACTGCACAGCGTCTCTCGCCTTTGTACAGCGTTTTACGCGCTTCTGGAGTGCAGGAACGCTCTTATCACGCATTCTGAGTTTATATATAGACGGTTTTATTATTGTACTGTTTTTTTCAGCTAAGTTAACAATTTAGTTGTCCATGTCATAAAATGTGTTTTGTTTTCAGTTTTCTGACATGACAAGTGAGTTTCATGTGAGAAATGTCTGTTTTTAACATTGGCAATGTTTTCATGTTAGAGCTCACTGCACAGCGTCTCTCGCCTTTGTACAGCGTTTTACGCGCTTCTGGAGTGCAGGAACGCGCTTATCACGCATTCTGAGTGTATATATAGACGGTTTTAATATTGTACTGTTTTTTTCAGCTAAGTTAACAATTTAGTTGTCCATGTCATAAAATGTGTTTTGTTTTCAGTTTTCTGACATGACAAGTGAGTTTCATGCCAGAAATGTCTGTTTAAAACAATACCAGTGTTTTCATGTAAACAGCTCACTGCACAGCCTCTCTCGCATTTTTACAGCGTTTGGGCGCCTCTGGAGTGCAGGAATTATTGTACTGGTTTCTTTAGCAAAGTTATTGATTTAGTTCACTATGTCATAAAATGTGTTTTGTTTTCAGTTTTCTGACATGACAAGTGAGTTTCATGCCAGAAATGTCTGTTTAAAACAATACCAGTGTTTTCATGTAAACAGCTCACTGCACAGCCTCTCTCGCATTTGTACAGCGTTTGGGCGCCTCTGGAGTGCAGAAATCGCTTTCTGAGTGTATGGAACGACGGTTTCATTAGTGTACTTGTTTCTTTGGCCAAGTTAATGATTTAGTTCACTATGTCATAAAATGTGTTTTGTTTTCAGTTTTCTGACATGACAAGTGAGTTTCATGCCAGAAATGTCTGTTTAAAACAATACCAGTGTTTTCATGTAAACAGCTCACTGCACAGCCTCTCTCGCATTTTTACAGCGTTTGGGCGCCTCTGGAGTGCAGGAATCGCTTTCTGAGTGTATGGAACGACGGTTTCATTATTGTACTTGTTTCTTTGGCCAAGTTAATGATTTAGTTCACTATGTCATAAAATGTGTTTTGTTTTCAGTTTTCTGACATGACAAGTGAGTTTCATGCCAGAAATGTCTGTTTAAAACAATACCAGTGTTTTCATGTAAACAGCTCACTGCACAGCCTCTCTCGCATTTTTACAGCGTGTGGGCGCCTCTGGAGTGCAGAAACCGCTTTCTGAGTGTATGGAACGACGGTTTCATTATTGTACTTGTTTCTTTGGCCAAGTTAATGATTTAGTTCACTATGTCATAAAATGTGTTTTGTTTTCAGTTTTCTGACATGACAAGTGAGTTTCATGCCAGAAATGTCTGTTTAAAACAATACCAGTGTTTTCATGTAAACAGCTCACTGCACAGCCTCTCTCGCATTTTTACAGCGTGTGGGCGCCTCTGGAGTGCAGGAATCGCTTTCTGAGTGTATGGAACGACGGTTTCATTATTGTACTTGTTTCTTTGGCCAAGTTAATGATTTAGTTCACTATGTCATAAAATGTGTTTTGTTTTCAGTTTTCTGACATGACAAGTGAGTTTCATGCCAGAAATGTCTGTTTAAAACAATACCAGTGTTTTCATGTAAACAGCTCACTGCACAGCCTCTCTCGCCTTTTTACAGCGTGTGGGCGCCTCTGGAGTGCAGAATCGCTTTCTGAGTGTATGGAACGACGGTTTCATTATTGTACTTGTTTCTTTGGCCAAGTTAATGATTTAGTTCACTATGTCATAAAATGTGTTTTGTTTTCAGTTTTCTGACATGACAAGTGAGTTTCATGCCAGAAATGTCTGTTTAAAACAATACCAGTGTTTTCATGTAAACAGCTCACTGCACAGCCTCTCTCGCATTTGTACAGCGTTTGGGCGCCTCTGGAGTGCAGAAATCGCTTTCTGAGTGTATGGAACGACGGTTTCATTAGTGTACTTGTTTCTTTGGCCAAGTTAATGATTTAGTTCACTATGTCATAAAATGTGTTTTGTTTTCAGTTTTCTGACATGACAAGTGAGTTTCATGCCAGAAATGTCTGTTTAAAACAATACCAGTGTTTTCATGTAAACAGCTCACTGCACAGCCTCTCTCGCATTTTTACAGCGTGTGGGCGCCTCTGGAGTGCAGGAATCGCTTTCTGAGTGTATGGAACGACGGTTTCATTATTGTACTGGTTTCTTTGGCCAAGATAATGATTTAGTTCACTATGTCATAAAATGTGTTTTGTTTTCAGTTTTCTGACATGACAAGTGAGTTTCATGCCAGAAATGTCTGTTTAAAACAATACCAGTGTTTTCATGTAAACAGCTCACTGCACAGCCTCTCTCGCATTTGTACAGCGTTTGGGCGCCTCTGGAGTGCAGGAATCGCTTTCTGAGTGTATGGAACGACGGTTTCATTATTGTACTTGTTTCTTTGGCCAAGTTAATGATTTAGTTCACTATGTCATAAAATGTGTTTTGTTTTCAGTTTTCTGACATGACAAGTGAGTTTCATGCCAGAAATGTCTGTTTAAAACAATACCAGTGTTTTCATGTAAACAGCTCACTGCACAGCCTCTCTCGCATTTTTACAGCGTTTGGGCGCCTCTGGAGTGCAGGAATCGCTTTCTGAGTGTATGGAACGACGGTTTCATTATTGTACTTGTTTCTTTGGCCAAGTTAATGATTTAGTTCACTATGTCATAAAATGTGTTTTGTTTTCAGTTTTCTGACATGACAAGTGAGTTTCATGCCAGAAATGTCTGTTTAAAACAATACCAGTGTTTTCATGTAAACAGCTCACTGCACAGCCTCTCTCGCATTTTTACAGCGTTTGGGCGCCTCTGGAGTGCAGGAATCGCTTTCTGAGTGTATGGAACGACGGTTTCATTATTGTACTTGTTTCTTTGGCCAAGTTAATGATTTAGTTCACTATGTCATAAAATGTGTTTTCTGTTCAGTTTTCTGACATGACAAGTGAGTTTCATGCCAGAAATGTCTGTTTAAAACAATACCAGTGTTTTCATGTAAACAGCTCTTTCCACAGCCTCTCTCGCATTTTTACAGCGTTTGGGCGCCTCTGGAGTGCAGGAAATCGCTTTCTGAGTGTATGGAACGACGGTTTCATTATTGTACTTGTTTCTTTGGCCAAGTTAATGATTTAGTTCACTATGTCATAAAATGTGTTTTGTTTTCAGTTTTCTGACATGACAAGTGAGTTTCATGCCAGAAATGTCTGTTTAAAACAATACCAGTGTTTTCATGTAAACAGCTCACTGCACAGCCTCTCTCGCATTTTTACAGCGTGTGGGCGCCTCTGGAGTGCAGAAACCGCTTTCTGAGTGTATGGAACGACGGTTTCATTATTGTACTGGTTTCTTTGGCCAAGTTAATGATTTAGTTCACTATGTCATAAAATGTGTTTTGTTTTCAGTTTTCTGACATGACAAGTGAGTTTCATGCCAGAAATGTCTGTTTAAAACAATACCAGTGTTTTCATGTAAACAGCTCACTCCACAGCCTCTCTCGCATTTTTACAGCGTTTGGGCGCCTCTGGAGTATTGTACTGGTTTCTTTGGCCAAGTTAATGATTTAGTTCACTATGTCATAAAATGTGTTTTGTTTTCAGTTTTCTGACATGACAAGTGAGTTTCATGCCAGAAATGTCTGTTTAAAACAATACCAGTGTTTTCATGTAAACAGCTCACTGCCACAGCCTCTCTCGCATTTTTACAGCGTTTGGGCGCCTCTGGAGTGCAGGAATCGCTTTCTGAGTGTATGGAACGACGGTTTCATTATTGTACTTGTTTCTTTGGCCAAGTTAATGATTTAGTTCACTATGTCATAAAATGTGTTTTGTTTTCAGTTTTCTGACATGACAAGTGAGTTTCATGCCAGAAATGTCTGTTTAAAACAATACCAGTGTTTTCATGTAAACAGCTCACTGCACAGCCTCTCTCGCATTTTTACAGCGTGTGGGCGCCTCTGGAGTGCAGTAACCGCTTTCTGAGTGTATGGAACGACGGTTTCATTATTGTACTGGTTTCTTTGGCCAAGTTAATGATTTAGTTCACTATGTCATAAAATGTGTTTTGTTTTCAGTTTTCTGACATGACAAGTGAGTTTCATGCCAGAAATGTCTGTTTAAAACAATACCAGTGTTTTCATGTAAACAGCTCACTGCACAGCCTCTCTCGCATTTTTACAGCGTGTGGGCGCCTCTGGAGTGCAGAAATCCGCTTTCTGAGTGTATGGAACGACGGTTTCATTATTGTACTTGTTTCTTTGGCCAAGTTAATGATTTAGTTCACTATGTCATAAAATGTGTTTTGTTTTCAGTTTTCTGACATGACAAGTGAGTTTCATGCCAGAAATGTCTGTTTAAAACAATACCAGTGTTTTCATGTAAACAGCTCACTGCACAGCCTCTCTCGCATTTTTACAGCGTTTGGGCGCCTCTGGAGTGCAGGAATCGCTTTCTGAGTGTATGGAACGACGGTTTCATTATTGTACTTGTTTCTTTGGCCAAGTTAATGATTTAGTTCACTATGTCATAAAATGTGTTTTGTTTTCAGTTTTCTGACATGACAAGTGAGTTTCATGCCAGAAATGTCTGTTTAAAACAATACCAGTGTTTTCATGTAAACAGCTCACTGCACAGCCTCTCTCGCATTTTTACAGCGTTTGGGCGCCTCTGGAGTGCAGGAAACGCTTTCTGAGTGTATGGAACGACGGTTTCATTATTGTACTGGTTTCTTTGGCCAAGTTAATGATTTAGTTCACTATGTCATAAAATGTGTTTTGTTTTCAGTTTTCTGACATGACAAGTGAGTTTCATGCCAGAAATGTCTGTTTAAAACAATACCAGTGTTTTCATGTAAACAGCTCACTGCACAGCCTCTCTCGCATTTTTACAGCGTGTGGGCGCCTCTGGAGTGCAGAAATCGCTTTCTGAGTGTATGGAACGACGGTTTCATTATTGTACTGGTTTCTTTGGCCAAGTTAATGATTTAGTTCACTATGTCATAAAATGTGTTTTGTTTTCAGTTTTCTGACATGACAAGTGAGTTTCATGCCAGAAATGTCTGTTTAAAACAATACCAGTGTTTTCATGTAAACAGCTCACTCCACAGCCTCTCTCGCATTTTTACAGCGTTTGGGCGCCTCTGGAGTGCAGGAATCGCTTTCTGAGTGTATGGAACGACGGTTTCATTATTGTACTTGTTTCTTTGGCCAAGTTAATGATTTAGTTCACTATGTCATAAAATGTGTTTTGTTTTCAGTTTTCTGACATGACAAGTGAGTTTCATGCCAGAAATGTCTGTTTAAAACAATACCAGTGTTTTCATGTAAACAGCTCACTGCACAGCCTCTCTCGCATTTTTACAGCGTGTGGGCGCCTCTGGAGTGCAGGAAATCGCTTTCTGAGTGTATGGAACGACGGTTTCATTATTGTACTGGTTTCTTTGGCCAAGTTAATGATTTAGTTCACTATGTCATAAAATGTGTTTTGTTTTCAGTTTTCTGACATGACAAGTGAGTTTCATGCCAGAAATGTCTGTTTAAAACAATACCAGTGTTTTCATGTAAACAGCTCACTGCACAGCCTCTCTCGCATTTTTACAGCGTTTGGGCGCCTCTGGAGTGCAGGAATCGCTTTCTGAGTGTATGGAACGACGGTTTCATTATTGTACTGGTTTCTTTGGCCAAGTTAATGATTTAGTTCACTATGTCATAAAATGTGTTTTGTTTTCAGTTTTCTGACATGACAAGTGAGTTTCATGCCAGAAATGTCTGTTTAAAACAATACCAGTGTTTTCATGTAAACAGCTCACTGCACAGCCTCTCTCGCATTTTTACAGCGTGTGGGCGCCTCTGGAGTGCAGTAAACGCTTTCTGAGTGTATGGAACGACGGTTTCATTATTGTACTGGTTTCTTTGGCCAAGTTAATGATTTAGTTCACTATGTCATAAAATGTGTTTTGTTTTCAGTTTTCTGACATGACAAGTGAGTTTCATGCCAGAAATGTCTGTTTAAAACAATACCAGTGTTTTCATGTAAACAGCTCACTGCACAGCCTCTCTCGCATTTTTACAGCGTTTGGGCGCCTCTGGAGTGCAGGAAATCGCTTTCTGAGTGTATGGAACGACGGTTTCATTATTGTACTTGTTTCTTTGGCCAAGTTAATGATTTAGTTCACTATGTCATAAAATGTGTTTTGTTTTCAGTTTTCTGACATGACAAGTGAGTTTCATGCCAGAAATGTCTGTTTAAAACAATACCAGTGTTTTCATGTAAACAGCTCACTCCACAGCCTCTCTCGCATTTTTACAGCGTTTGGGCGCCTCTGGAGTGCAGGAATCGCTTTCTGAGTGTATGGAACGACGGTTTCATTATTGTACTTGTTTCTCTGGCCAAGTTAATGATTTAGTTCACTATGTCATAAAATGTGTTTTGTTTTCAGTTTTCTGACATGACAAGTGAGTTTCATGCCAGAAATGTCTGTTTAAAACAATACCAGTGTTTTCATGTAAACAGCTCACTGCACAGCCTCTCTCGCATTTTTACAGCGTGTGGGCGCCTCTGGAGTGCAGAAATCGCTTTCTGAGTGTATGGAACGACGGTTTCATTATTGTACTGGTTTCTTTGGCCAAGTTAATGATTTAGTTCACTATGTCATAAAATGTGTTTTGTTTTCAGTTTTCTGACATGACAAGTGAGTTTCATGCCAGAAATGTCTGTTTAAAACAATACCAGTGTTTTCATGTAAACAGCTCACTGCACAGCCTCTCTCGCATTTTTACAGCGTTTGGGCGCCTCTGGAGTGCAGAAATCGCTTTCTGAGTGTATGGAACGACGGTTTCATTATTGTACTGGTTTCTTTGGCCAAGTTAATGATTTAGTTCACTATGTCATAAAATGTGTTTTGTTTTCAGTTTTCTGACATGACAAGTGAGTTTCATGCCAGAAATGTCTGTTTAAAACAATACCAGTGTTTTCATGTAAACAGCTCACTGCACAGCCTCTCTCGCATTTGTACAGCGTTTGGGCGCCTCTGGAGTGCAGAAATCGCTTTCTGAGTGTATGGAACGACGGTTTCATTATTGTACTTGTTTCTTTGGCCAAGTTAATGATTTAGTTCACTATGTCATAAAATGTGTTTTGTTTTCAGTTTTCTGACATGACAAGTGAGTTTCATGCCAGAAATGTCTGTTTAAAACAATACCAGTGTTTTCATGTAAACAGCTCACTGCACAGCCTCTCTCGCATTTTTACAGCGTTTGGGCGCCTCTGGAGTGCAGGAATCGCTTTCTGAGTGTATGGAACGACGGTTTCATTATTGTACTTGTTTCTTTGGCCAAGTTAATGATTTAGTTCACTATGTCATAAAATGTGTTTTGTTTTCAGTTTTCTGACATGACAAGTGAGTTTCATGCCAGAAATGTCTGTTTAAAACAATACCAGTGTTTTCATGTAAACAGCTCACTGCACAGCCTCTCTCGCATTTTTACAGCGTTTGGGCGCCTCTGGAGTGCAGGAAATCGCTTTCTGAGTGTATGGAACGACGGTTTCATTATTGTACTTGTTTCTTTGGCCAAGATAATGATTTAGTTCACTATGTCATAAAATGTGTTTTGTTTTCAGTTTTCTGACATGACAAGTGAGTTTCATGCCAGAAATGTCTGTTTAAAACAATACCAGTGTTTTCATGTAAACAGCTCACTGCACAGCCTCTCTCGCATTTGTACAGCGTTTGGGCGCCTCTGGAGTGCAGAAATCGCTTTCTGAGTGTATGGAACGACGGTTTCATTATTGTACTGGTTTCTTTGGCCAAGTTAATGATTTAGTTCACTATGTCATAAAATGTGATTTGTTTTCAGTTTTCTGACATGACAAGTGAGTTTCATGCCAGAAATGTCTGTTTAAAACAATACCAGTGTTTTCATGTAAACAGCTCACTCCACAGCCTCTCTCGCATTTTTACAGCGTTTGGGCGCCTCTGGAGTGCAGGAATCGCTTTCTGAGTGTATGGAACGACGGTTTCATTATTGTACTTGTTTCTTTGGCCAAGTTAATGATTTAGTTCACTATGTCATAAAATGTGTTTTGTTTTCAGTTTTCTGACATGACAAGTGAGTTTCATGCCAGAAATGTCTGTTTAAAACAATACCAGTGTTTTCATGTAAACAGCTCACTGCACAGCCTCTCTCGCCTTTGTACAGCGTTTTACGCGCTTCTGGAGTGCAGGAACGCGCTTATCACGCATTCTGAGTGTATATATAGACGGTTTTAATATTGTACTGTTTTTTTCAGCTAAGTTAACAATTTAGTTGTCCTTGTCATAAAATGTGTTTTGTTTTCAGTTTTCTGACATGACAAGTGAGTTTCATGTGAGAAATGTCTGTTTTTAACATTGGCAATGTTTTCATGTTAGAGCTCACTGCACAGCGTCTCTCGCCTTTGTACAGCGTTTTACGCGCTTCTGGAGTGCAGGAACGCTCTTATCACGCATTCTGAGTGTATATATAGACGGTTTTAATATTGTACTGTTTTTTTCAGCTAAGTTAACAATTTAGTTGTCCTTGTCATAAAATGTGTTTTGTTTTCAGTTTTCTGACATGACAAGTGAGTTTCATGTGAGAAATGTCTGTTTTTAACATTGGCAATGTTTTCATGTTAGAGCTCACTGCACAGCGTCTCTCGCCTTTGTACAGCGTTTGGGCGCCTCTGGAGTGCAGAAATCGCTTTCTGAGTGTATGGAACGACGGTTTCATTATTGTACTTGTTTCTTTGGCCAAGTTAATGATTTAGTTCACTATGTCATAAAATGTGTTTTGTTTTCAGTTTTCTGACATGACAAGTGAGTTTCATGCCAGAAATGTCTGTTTAAAACAATACCAGTGTTTTCATGTAAACAGCTCACTGCACAGCCTCTCTCGCATTTGTACAGCGTTTGGGCGCCTCTGGAGTGCAGAAATCGCTTTCTGAGTGTATGGAACGACGGTTTCATTATTGTACTGGTTTCTTTGGCCAAGTTAATGATTTAGTTCACTATGTCATAAAATGTGTGTTGTTTTAAGTTTTCTGACATGACAAGTGAGTTTCATGCCAGAAATGTCTGTTTAAAACAATACCAGTGTTTTCATGTAAACAGCTCACTCCACAGCCTCTCTCGCATTTTTACAGCGTGTGGGCGCCTCTGGAGTGCAGTAATCGCTTTCTGAGTGTATGGAACGACGGTTTCATTATTGTACTGGTTTCTTTGGCCAAGTTAATGATTTAGTTCACTATGTCATAAAATGTGTTTTGTTTTCAGTTTTCTGACATGACAAGTGAGTTTCATGCCAGAAATGTCTGTTTAAAACAATACCAGTGTTTTCATGTAAACAGCTCACTGCACAGCCTCTCTCGCATTTTTACAGCGTGTGGGCGCCTCTGGAGTGCAGAAACCGCTTTCTGAGTGTATGGAACGACGGTTTCATTATTGTACTGGTTTCTTTGGCCAAGTTAATGATTTAGTTCACTATGTCATAAAATGTGTTTTGTTTTCAGTTTTCTGACATGACAAGTGAGTTTCATGCCAGAAATGTCTGTTTAAAACAATACCAGTGTTTTCATGTAAACAGCTCACTGCACAGCCTCTCTCGCATTTTTACAGCGTTTGGGCGCCTCTGGAGTGCAGTAATCGCTTTCTGAGTGTATGGAACGACGGTTTCATTATTGTACTTGTTTCTTTGGCCAAGTTAATGATTTAGTTCACTATGTCATAAAATGTGTTTTGTTTTCAGTTTTCTGACATGACAAGTGAGTTTCATGCCAGAAATGTCTGTTTAAAACAATACCAGTGTTTTCATGTAAACAGCTCACTGCACAGCCTCTCTCGCATTTTTACAGCGTTTGGGCGCCTCTGGAGTGCAGGAATCGCTTTCTGAGTGTATGGAACGACGGTTTCATTATTGTACTTGTTTCTTTGGCCAAGTTAATGATTTAGTTCACTATGTCATAAAATGTGTTTTGTTTTCAGTTTTCTGACATGACAAGTGAGTTTCATGCCAGAAATGTCTGTTTAAAACAATACCAGTGTTTTCATGTAAACAGCTCACTCCACAGCCTCTCTCGCATTTTTACAGCGTTTGGGCGCCTCTGGAGTGCAGGAACATCGCTTTCTGAGTGTATGGAACGACGGTTTCATTATTGTACTTGTTTCTTTGGCCAAGTTAATGATTTAGTTCACTATGTCATAAAATGTGTTTTGTTTTCAGTTTTCTGACATGACAAGTGAGTTTCATGCCAGAAATGTCTGTTTAAAACAATACCAGTGTTTTCATGTAAACAGCTCACTGCACAGCCTCTCTCGCCTTTTTACAGCGTGTGGGCGCCTCTGGAGTGCAGAAATCGCTTTCTGAGTGTATGGAACGACGGTTTCATTATTGTACTGGTTTCTTTGGCCAAGTTAATGATTTAGTTCACTATGTCATAAAATGTGTTTTGTTTTCAGTTTTCTGACATGACAAGTGAGTTTCATGCCAGAAATGTCTGTTTAAAACAATACCAGTGTTTTCATGTAAACAGCTCACTGCACAGCCTCTCTCGCATTTTTACAGCGTTTGGGCGCCTCTGGAGTGCAGAAATCGCTTTCTGAGTGTATGGAACGACGGTTTCATTATTGTACTGGTTTCTTTGGCCAAGTTAATGATTTAGTTCACTATGTCATAAAATGTGTTTTGTTTTCAGTTTTCTGACATGACAAGTGAGTTTCATGCCAGAAATGTCTGTTTAAAACAATACCAGTGTTTTCATGTAAACAGCTCACTGCACAGCCTCTCTCGCATTTTTACAGCGTTTGGGCGCCTCTGGAGTGCAGGAATCGCTTTCTGAGTGTATGGAACGACGGTTTCATTATTGTACTTGTTTCTTTGGCCAAGTTAATGATTTAGTTCACTATGTCATAAAATGTGTTTTGTTTTCAGTTTTCTGACATGACAAGTGAGTTTCATGCCAGAAATGTCTGTTTAAAACAATACCAGTGTTTTCATGTAAACAGCTCACTGCACAGCCTCTCTCGCATTTTTACAGCGTTTGGGCGCCTCTGGAGTGCAGAAATCGCTTTCTGAGTGTATGGAACGACGGTTTCATTAGTGTACTTGTTTCTTTGGCCAAGTTAAGGATTTAGTTCACTATGTCATAAAATGTGTTTTGTTTTCAGTTTTCTGACATGACAAGTGAGTTTCATGCCAGAAATGTCTGTTTAAAACAATACCAGTGTTTTCATGTAAACAGCTCACTGCACAGCCTCTCTCGCCTTTTTACAGCGTGTGGGCGCCTCTGGAGTGCAGAAACCGCTTTCTGAGTGTATGGAACGACGGTTTCATTATTGTACTGGTTTCTTTGGCCAAGTTAATGATTTAGTTCACTATGTCATAAAATGTGTTTTGTTTTCAGTTTTCTGACATGACAAGTGAGTTTCATGCCAGAAATGTCTGTTTAAAACAATACCAGTGTTTTCATGTAAACAGCTCACTCCACAGCCTCTCTCGCATTTTTACAGCGTTTGGGCGCCTCTGGAGTGCAGGAAATCGCTTTCTGAGTGTATGGAACGACGGTTTCATTATTGTACTGTTTTTTTCAGCTAAGTTAACAATTTAGTTGTCCATGTCATAAAATGTGTTTTGTTTTCAGTTTTCTGACATGACAAGTGAGTTTCATGTGAGAAATGTCTGTTTTTAACATTGGCAATGTTTTCATGTTAAACCTCACTGCACAGCGTGTCTCGCCTTTTTACACCGTTTTACGCGCTTCTGGAGTGCAGGAATGTTCTTATCACGCATTCTGAGTGTATATGTCGACGGTTTCATTATTGTACTGTTTTATTTAGCTAAGTTAACAATTTAGTTGTCCATGTCATAAAATGTGTTTTGTTTTCAGTTTTCTGACATGACAAGTGAGTTTCATGTGAGAAATGTCTGTTTTTAACATTGCCACAGCGTTTGGGCGCTTCTGGAGTGCAGGAAATGACTTCTCAGGCTTTCTGAGTGTATTTAACAACGGTTTCATTATTGTACTGGTTTTTTCAGAGAAGTTAACAATTTAGTTGTCCATGTCATAAAATGTGTTTTTTTTTCAGTTTTCTGATATGAAAAGTGAGTTTCATGTCAGAAATGTCTGTTTTTAACATTGCCACAGCGTTTGGGCGCTTCTGGAGTGCAGGAATTGACAACTCAGGCTTTCTGAGTGTATATAACAACGGTTTCATTATTGTACTGGTTTTTTCTGCTAAGTTAACAATTTATTTGTCCATGTCATAAAATGTGTTTTGTTTTCAGTTTTCTGACATGACAAGTGAGTTTCATGTGAGAAATGTCTGTTTTTAACATTGCCACAGCGTTTGGGCGCTTCTGGAGTGCAGGAATGCTCTTATCACGCATTCTGAGTCTATATATCGACGGTTTTATTATTGTCCTGTTTTTTTCAGCTAAGTTAACAATTTAGTTGTCCATGTCATAAAATGTGTTTTGTTTTCAGTGTTCTGACATGACAAGTGCGTTTCATGTGAGAAATGTCTGTTTTTAACATTGCCACAGCGTTTGGGCGCTTCTGGAGTGCAGGAATTGACAACTCAGGCTTTCTGAGTGTATATAACAATGGTTTCATTATTGTACTGGTTTTTTCTGCTAAGTTAACAATTTATTTGTCCATGTCATAAAATGTGTTTTGTTTTCAGTTTTCTGACATGACAAGTGAGTTTCATGTGAGAAATGTCTGTTTTTAACATTGCAACAGCGTTTGGGCGCTTCTGGAGTGCAGGAATGCTCTTCTCACGCATTCTGAGTCTATATATCGACGGTTTTATTATTGTCCTGTTTTTTTCAGCTAAGTTAACAATTTAGTTGTCCATGTCATAAAATGTGTTTTGTTTTCAGTGTTCTGACATGACAAGTGCGTTTCATGTGAGAAATGTCTGTTTTTAACATTGCCACAGCGTTTGGGCGCTTCTGGAGTGCAGGAATTGAATTCTCAGGCTTTCTGAGTGTATATAAAAACGGTTTCATTATTGTACTGGTTTTTTCTGCTAAGTTAACAATTTATTTGTCCATGTCATAAAATGTATTTTGTTTTCAGTTTTCTGACATGACAAGTGAGTTTCATGTGAGAAATGTCTGTTTTTAACATTGCCACAGCGTTTGGGCGCTTCTGGAGTGCAGGAATTTTCTTATCACGCATTTTGAGTGTATATATCAACGGTATCATTATTGTACTGTTTTTTTCAGCTTAGTTAACAATTTAGTTGTTCATGTCATAAAATGTGTTTTGTTTTCAGTTTTCTGATATGACAAGTGAGTTTCATGTCAGAATTGTCTGTTTTTAACATTGGCAATGTTTTCATGTTAAACCTCAGTGCACAGCGTCTCTCTCCTTTTTACAGCGTTTGGGCGCTTCTGGAGTGCAGGAATTGACTTCTCAGGCTTTCTGAGTGTATAGAACAAGCGTTTCATTATTGTACTGTTTTTTTCAGCTAAGTTAACAATTTAGTTGTTCATGTCATAAAATGTGTTTTGTTTTCAGTTTTCTGACATGACAAGTGAGTTTCATGCCAGAAATGTCTGTTTATAACATTGGCAATGTTTTGATGTTAGAGCTCACTGCACAGCGTCTCTCGCCTTTTTACAGCGTTTTACGCGCTTCTGGAGTGCAGGAATGTTCTTATCACGCATTTTGAGTGTATATATCAACGGTATCATTATTGTACTGTTTTTTCAGCTTAGTTAACAATTTTTTTGTTCATGTCATAAAATGTGTTTTGTTTTCAGTTTTCTGACATGACAAGTGAGTTTCATGCCAGAAATGTCTGTTTATAACATTGGCAATGTTTTCATGTTAGAGCTCACTGCACAGTGTCTATCGCCTTTTTACAGCGTTTGGGCGCATCTGGAGTGCAGGAATTGACTTCTCAGGCTTTCTGAGTGTATAGAATAACGGTTTCATTATTGTACTGTTTTTTTCAGCTAAGTTAACAATTTAGTTGTCCATGTCATAAAATGTGTTTTGTTTTCAGTTTTCTGACATGACAAGTGAGTTTCATGTGAGAAATGTCTGTTTTTAACATTGGCAATGTTTTCATGTTAAACCTCACTGCACAGCGTGTCTCGCCTTTTTACACCGTTTTACGCGCTTCTGGAGTGCAGGAATGTTCTTATCACGCATTCTGAGTGTATATGTCGACGGTTTCATTATTGTACTGTTTTATTTAGCTAAGTTAACAATTTAGTTGTCCATGTCATAAAATGTGTTTTGTTTTCAGTTTTCTGACATGACAAGTGAGTTTCATGTGAGAAATGTCTGTTTTTAACATTGCCACAGCGTTTGGGCGCTTCTGGAGTGCAGGAAATGACTTCTCAGGCTTTCTGAGTGTATTTAACAACGGTTTCATTATTGTACTGGTTTTTTCAGAGAAGTTAACAATTTAGTTGTCCATGTCATAAAATGTGTTTTTTTTTCAGTTTTCTGATATGAAAAGTGAGTTTCATGTCAGAAATGTCTGTTTTTAACATTGCCACAGCGTTTGGGCGCTTCTGGAGTGCAGGAATTGACAACTCAGGCTTTCTGAGTGTATATAACAACGGTTTCATTATTGTACTGGTTTTTTCTGCTAAGTTAACAATTTATTTGTCCATGTCATAAAATGTGTTTTGTTTTCAGTTTTCTGACATGACAAGTGAGTTTCATGTGAGAAATGTCTGTTTTTAACATTGCCACAGCGTTTGGGCGCTTCTGGAGTGCAGGAATGCTCTTATCACGCATTCTGAGTCTATATATCGACGGTTTTATTATTGTCCTGTTTTTTTCAGCTAAGTTAACAATTTAGTTGTCCATGTCATAAAATGTGTTTTGTTTTCAGTGTTCTGACATGACAAGTGCGTTTCATGTGAGAAATGTCTGTTTTTAACATTGCCACAGCGTTTGGGCGCTTCTGGAGTGCAGGAATTGACTTCTCAGGCTTTCTGAGTGTATATAAAAACGGTTTCATTATTGTACTGGTTTTTTCTGCTAAGTTAACAATTTATTTGTCCATGTCATAAAATGTGTTTTGTTTTCAGTTTTCTGACATGACAAGTGAGTTTCATGTGAGAAATGTCTGTTTTTAACATTGCCACAGCGTTTGGGCGCTTCTGGAGTGCAGGAATTTTCTTATCACGCATTTTGAGTGTATATATCAACGGTATCATTATTGTACTGTTTTTTTCAGCTTAGTTAACAATTTAGTTGTTCATGTCATAAAATGTGTTTTGTTTTCAGTTTTCTGACATGACAAGTGAGTTTTATTCGAGAAATGTCTGTTTATAACATTGGCAATAAAATGTATTTTTTTTTTTCAGTTTTCTGATATGACAAGTGAGTTTCATGTCAGAATTGTCTGTTTTTAACATTGGCAATGTTTTCATGTTAAACCTCAGTGCACACCGTCTCTCTCCTTTTTACAGCGTTTGGGCGCTTCTGGAGTGCAGGAATTGACTTCTCAGGCTTTCTGAGTGTATAGAACAAGCGTTTCATTATTGTACTGTTTTTTTCAGCTAAGTTAACAATTTAGTTGTCCATGTCATAAAATGTGTTTTGTTTTCAGTTTTCTGACAAGACAAGTGAGTTTCATGCGAGAAAAGTCTGTTTATAACATTGGCAATGTTTTCATGTTAAACCTCACTGCACAGCGTCTCTCGCCTTTTTACAGCGTTTTACGCGCTTCTGGAGTGCAGGAATGCTCTTATCACGCATTCTTAGTGTATATATCGACGGTATCATTATTGTACTGTTTTTTTCAGCTAAGTTAACAATTTAGTTGTTCATGTCATAAAATGTGTTTTGTTTTCAGTTTTCTGACATGACAAGTGAGTTTTATTCGAGAAATGTCTGTTTATAACATTGGCAATAAAATGTGTTTTTTTTTTTCAGTTTTCTGACATGACAAGTGAGTTTCACGTGAGAAATGTCTGTTTTTAACATTGCCACAGCGTTTGGGCGCTTCTGGAGTGCAGGAATGGACTTTTCAGGCTTTCTGAGTGTATATAACAACGGTTTCATTATTGTACTGGTTTTTTCTGCTAAGTTAACAATTTAGTTGTCCATGTCATAAAATGTGTTTTTTTTTCCAGTTCTCTGACAAGACAAGTGAGTTTCATGCGAGAAAAGTCTGTTTATAACATTGGCAATGTTTTGATGTTAGAGCTCACTGCACAGCGTCTCTCGCCTTTTTACAGCGTTTTACGCGCTTCTGGAGTGCAGGAATGTTCTTATCACGCATTTTGAGTGTATATATCAACGGTATCATTATTGTACTGTTTTTTCAGCTTAGTTAACAATTTTTTTGTTCATGTCATAAAATGTGTTTTGTTTTCAGTTTTCTGACATGACAAGTGAGTTTCATGCCAGAAATGTCTGTTTATAACATTGGCAATGTTTTCATGTTAGAGCTCACTGCACAGTGTCTATCGCCTTTTTACAGCGCTTGGGCGCTTCTGGAGTGCAGGAATTGACTTCTCAGGCTTTCTGAGTGTATAGAATAACGGTTTCATTATTGTACTGTTTTTTTCAGCTAAGTTAACAATTTAGTTGTCCATGTCATAAAATGTGTTTTGTTTTCAGTTTTCTGACATGACAAGTGAGTTTCATGTGAGAAATGTCTGTTTTTAACATTGGCAATGTTTTCATGTTAAACCTCACTGCACAGCGTGTCTCGCCTTTTTACACCGTTTTACGCGCTTCTGGAGTGCAGGAATGTTCTTATCACGCATTCTGAGTGTATATGTCGACGGTTTCATTATTGTACTGTTTTATTTAGCTAAGTTAACAATTTAGTTGTCCATGTCATAAAATGTGTTTTGTTTTCAGTTTTCTGACATGACAAGTGAGTTTCATGTGAGAAATGTCTGTTTTTAACATTGCCACAGCGTTTGGGCGCTTCTGGAGTGCAGGAAATGACTTCTCAGGCTTTCTGAGTGTATTTAACAACGGTTTCATTATTGTACTGGTTTTTTCAGAGAAGTTAACAATTTAGTTGTCCATGTCATAAAATGTGTTTTTTTTTTTCAGTTTTCTGATATGAAAAGTGAGTTTCATATCAGAAATGTCTGTTTTTAACATTGCCACAGCGTTTGGGCGCTTCTGGAGTGCAGGAATTGACAACTCAGGCTTTCTGAGTGTATATAACAACGGTTTCATTATTGTACTGTTTTTTTCTGCTAAGTTAACAATTTATTTGTCCATGTCATAAAATGTGTTTTGTTTTCAGTTTTCTGACATGACAAGTGAGTTTCATGTGAGAAATGTCTGTTTTTAACATTGCCACAGCGTTTGGGCGCTTCTGGAGTGCAGGAATGTTCTTATCACGCATTCTGAGTCTATATATCGACGGTTTTATTATTGTACTGTTTTTTTCAGCTAAGTTAACAATTTAGTTGTCCATGTCATAAAATGTGTTTTGTTTTCAGTGTTCTGACATGACAAGTGCGTTTCATGTGAGAAATGTCTGTTTTTAACATTGCCACAGCGTTTGGGCGCTTCTGGAGTGCAGGAATTGACTTCTCAGGCTTTCTGAGTGTATATAACAACGGTTTCATTATTGTACTGGTTTTTTCTGCTAAGTTAACAATTTATTTGTCCATGTCATAAAATGTGTTTTGTTTTCAGTTTTCTGACATGACAAGTGAGTTTCATGTGAGAAATGTCTGTTTGTAACATTGCCACAGCATTTGGGCGCTTCTGGAGTGCAGGAATGTTCTTATCACGCATTTTGAGTGTATATATCAACGGTATCATTATTGTACTGTTTTTTTCAGCTTAGTTAACAATTTAGTTGTTCATGTCATAAAATGTGTTTTGTTTTCAGTTTTCTGACATGACAAGTGAGTTTCATGTGAGAAATGTCTGATTTTAACATTGGCAATGTTTTCATGTTAGAGCTCACTGCACAGCGTCTCTCGCCTTTGTACAGCGTTTTACGCGCTTCTGGAGTGCAGGAACGCTCTTATCACGCATTTTGAGTGTATATATCAACGGTATCATTATTGTACTGTTTTTTTCAGCTTAGTTAACAATTTTTTTGTTCATGTCATAAAATGTGTTTTGTTTTCAGTTTTCTGACATGACAAGTGAGTTTCATGCCAGAAATGTCTGTTTATAACATTGGCAATGTTTTCATGTTAGAGCTCACTGCACAGCGTCTCTCGCCTTTTTACAGCGTTTTACGCGCTTCTGGAGTGCAGGAATGTTCTTATCACGCATTTTGAGTGTATATATCAACGGTATCATTATTGTACTGTTTTTTTCAGCTTAGTTAACAATTTTTTTGTTCATGTCATAAAATGTGTTTTGTTTTCAGTTTTCTGACATGACAAGTGAGTTTCATGCCAGAAATGTCTGTTCATAACATTGGCAATGTTTTCATGTTAGAGCTCACTGCACAGCGTCTCTCGCCTTTTTACAGCGTTTTACGCGCTTCTGGAGTGCAGGAATGTTCTTATCACGCATTTTGAGTGTATATATCAACGGTATCATTATTGTACTGTTTTTTTCAGCTTAGTTAACAATTTTTTTATTCATGTCATAAAATGTGTTTTGTTTTCAGTTTTCTGACATGACAAGTGAGTTTCATGCCAGAAATGTCTGTTTATAACATTGGCAATGTTTTCATGTTAGAGCTCACTGCACAGCGTCTCTCGCCTTTTTACAGCGTTTGGGCGCTTCTGGAGTGCAGGAATTGACTTCTTAGGCTTTCTGAGTGTATAGAATAACGGTTTCATTATTGTACTGTTTTTTTCAGCTAAGTTAACAATTTAGTTGTCCATGTCATAAAATGTGTTTTGTTTTCAGTTTTCTGACATGACAAGTGAGTTTTATTCGAGAAATGTCTGTTTATAACATTGGCAATATTTTCAAGTTACAGCTCACTGCACAGCGTCTCTCGCCTTTTTACAGCGTTTGGGCGCTTCTGGAGTGCAGGAATGCTCTTATCACGCATTCTGAGTCTATATATCGACGGTTTTATTATTGTACTGTTTTTTTCAGCTAAGTCAACAATTTAGTTGTCCATGTCATATAATGTGTTTTGTTTTCAGTGTTCTGACATGACATGTGAGTTTCATGTGAGAAATGTCTGTTTTTAACATTGCCACAGCGTTTGGACGCTTCTGGAGTGCAGGAATTGACTTCTCAGGCTTTCTGAGTGTATATAACAACCGTTTCATTATTGTACTGTTTTTTTAGCTAAGTTAACAATTTAGTTGTTCATGTCATAAAATGTGTTTTGTTTTTCAGTTTCCTGATATGACAAGTGAGTTTCATGTCAGAAATGTCTGTTTATGACATTGGCAATGTTTTCATGTTAAACCTCACTGCACAGCGTCTCTCGCCTTTTCACAGCGTTTGGGCGCTTCTGGAGTGCAGGAATTGACTTCTCAGGCTTTCTGAGTGTATAGAACAACCGTTTCAATATTGTACTGTTTTTTTCAGCTAAGTTAACAATTTAGTTGTCCATGTCATAAAATGTGTTTTGTTTTCAGTTTTCTGACATGACAAGTGAGTTTCATGTGAGAAATGTTTGGTTTTAACATTGGCAATGTTTTCATGTTAAACCTCACTGCACAGCGTCTCTCGCCTTTTTACAGCGTTTTACTCGCTTCTGGAGTGCAGGAATGTTCTTATCACGCATTTTGAGTGTATATATCAACGTTATCATTATTGTACTGTTTTTTTCAGCTTAGTTAACAATTTTTTTGTTCATGTCATAAAATGTGTTTTGTTTTCAGTTTTCTGACATGACAAGTGAGTTTCATGCCAGAAATGTCTGTTTATAACATTGGCAATGTTTTCATGTTAGAGCTCACTGCACAGCGTCTCTCGCCTTTTTACAGCGCTTGGGCGCTTCTGGAGTGCAGGAATTGACTTCTCAGGCTTTCTGAGTGTATAGAATAACGGTTTCATTATTGTACTGTTTTTTTCAGCTAAGTTAACAATTTAGTTGTCCATGTCATAAAATGTGTTTTGTTTTCAGTTTTCTGACATGACAAGTGAGTTTTATTCGAGAAATGTCTGTTTATAACATTGGCAATATTTTCAAGTTACAGCTCACTGCACAGCGCCTTTTTACAGCGTTTGGGCGCTTCTGGAGTGCAGGAATACTCTTATCACGCATTCTGAGTGTATATATCGACGGTTTTATTATTGTACTGGTTTTTTCAGATAAGTTAACAATTTAGTTGTCCATGTCATAAAATGTGTTTTGTTTTCAGTTTTCTGACATAACAAGTGAGTTTCATGTGAGAAATGTCTGTTTTTAACATTGCCACAGCGTTTGGGCGCTTCTGGAGTGCAGGAATTGACTTCTCAGGCTTTTTGAGTGTATATAACAACGGTGTCATTATTGTACTGGTTTTTTCTGCTAAGTTAACAATTTAGTTGTCCATGTCATAAAATGTTTTTTTTGTTCAGTTTTCTGATATGACAAGTGAGTTTCACGTGAGAAATGTCTGTTTTTAACATTGCCACAGCGTTTGGGCTTTTCTGGAGTGCAGGAATGTTCTTATCACGCATTTTGAGTGTATATATCAACGGTATCATTATTGTACTGTTTTTTTCAGCTTAGATAACAATTTTTATGTTCATGTCATAAAATGTCTTTTGTTTTCAGTTTTCTGACATGACAAGTGAGTTTCATGCCAGAAATGTCTGTTTATAACATTGGCAATGTTTTCATGTTAGAGCTCACTGCACAGCGTCTCTCGCCTTTTTACAGCGTTTTACGCGCTTCTGGAGTGCAGGAATGTTCTTATCACGCATTTTGAGTGTATATATCAACGGTTTCATTATTGTACTGTTTTTTTCAGCTTAGTTAACCATTTTTTTGTTCATGTCATAAAATGTGTTTTGTTTTCAGTTTTCTGACATGACAAGTGAGTTTCATGCCAGAAATGTCTGTTTATAACATTGGCAATGTTTTCATGTTAGAGCTCACTGCACAGCGTCTCTCGCCTTTTTACAGCGTTTGGGCGCTTCTGGAGTGCAGGAATTGACTTCTCAGGCTTTCTGAGTGTATAGAATAACGGTTTCATTATTGTACTGTTTTTTTCAGCTAAGTTAACAATTTAGTTGTCCATGTCATAAAATGTGTTTTGTTTTCAGTTTTCTGACATGACAAGTGAGTTTTATTCGAGAAATGTCTGTTTATAACATTGGCAATATTTTCAAGTTACAGCTCACTGCACAGCGTCTCTCGCCTTTTTACAGCGTTTGGGCGCTTCTGGAGTGCAGGAATGCTCTTATCACGCATTCTGAGTCTATATATCGACGGTTTTATTATTGTACTGTTTTTTTCAGCTAAGTTAACAATTTAGTTGTCCATGTCATAAAATGTCTTTTTTTTCAGTTTCCTGATATGACAAGTGAGTTTCATGTCAGAAATGTCTGTTTATGACCTTGGCAATGTTTTCATGTTAAACCTCACTGCACAGCGTCTCTCGCCTTTATACAGCGTTTGGGCTTTTCTGGAGTGCAGGAATTGACTTCTCAGGCTTTCTGAGTGTACAGAACAACCGTTTCAATATTGTACTGTTTTTTTCAGCTAAGTTAACAATTTAGTTGTCCATGTCATAAAATGTGTTTTGTTTTCAGTTTTCTGACATGACAAGTGAGTTTCATGTGAGAAATGTCTGGTTTTAACATTGGCAATGTTTTCATGTTAAACCTCACTGCACAGCGTCTCTCGCCTTTTTAAAGCGTTTTACTCGCTTCTGGAGTGCAGGAATGTTCTTATCACGCATTTTGAGTGTATATATCAACGGTATCATTATTGTACTGTTTTTTTCAGCTTAGTTAACAATTTTTTTGTTCATGTCATAAAATGTGTTTTGTTTTCAGTTTTCTGACATGACAAGTGAGTTTCATGCCAGAAATGTCTGTTTATAACATTGGCAATGTTTTCATGTTAGAGCTCACTGCACAGCGTCTCTCGCCTTTTTACAGCGCTTGGGCGCTTCTGGAGTGCAGGAATTGACTTCTCAGGCTTTCTGATTGTATAGAATAACGGTTTCATTATTGTACTGTTTTTTTCAGCTAAGTTAACAATGTAGTTGTCCATGTCATAAAATGTGTTTTGTTTTCAGTTTTCTGACATGACAAGTGAGTTTTATTCGAGAAATGTCTGTTTATAACATTGGCAATATTTTCAAGTTACAGCTCACTGCACAGCGCCTTTTTACAGCGTTTGGGCGCTTCTGGAGTGCAGGAATGCTCTTATCACGCATTCTGAGTCTATATATCGACGGTTTTATTATTGTACTGGTTTTTTCAGATAAGTTAACAATTTAGTTGTCCATGTCATAAAATGTGTTTTGTTTTCAGTTTTCTGACATGACAAGTGAGTTTCATGTGAGAAATGTCTGTTTTTAACATTGCCACAGCGTTTGGGCGCTTCTGGAGTGCAGGAATTGACTTCTCAGGCTTTTTGAGTGTATATAACAACGGTGTCATTTTTGTACTGTTTTTTTCTGCTAAGTTAACAATTTAGTTGTCCATGTCATAAAATGTTTTTTTTTTTCAGTTTTCTGATATGACAAGTGAGTTTCATGTGAGAAATGTCTGTTTTTAACATTTCCACAGCGTTTGGGCGCTTCTGGAGTGCAGGAATGTTCTTATCACGCATTTTGAGTGTATATATCAACGGTATCATTATTGTACTGTTTTTTTCATTTTAGATAACAATTTTTTTGTTCATGTCATAAAATGTCTTTTGTTTTCAGTTTTCTGACATGACAAGTGAGTTTCATGCCAGAAATGTCTGTTTATAACATTGGCAATGTTTTCATGTTAGAGCTCACTGCACAGCGTCTCTCACCTTTTTACAGCGTTTTACGCGCTTCTGGAGTGCAGGAATGTTCTTATCACGCATTTTGAGTGTATATATCAACGGTATCATTATTGTACTGTTTTTTTCAGCTAAGTTAACAATTTAGTTGTCCATGTCATAAAATGTGTTTTGTTTTCAGTTTTCTGACATGACAAGTGAGTTTTATTCGAGAAATGTCTGTTTATAACATTGGCAATATTTTCAAGTTACAGCTCACTGCACAGCGTCTCTCGCCTTTTTACAGCGTTTGGGCGCTTCTGGAGTGCAGGAATGCTCTTATCACGCATTCTGAGTCTATATATCGACGGTTTTATTATTGTACTGTTTCTTTCAGCTAAGTTAACAATTTAGTTGTCCATGTCATAAAATGTGTTTTGTTTTCAGTGTTCTGACATGACATGTGAGTTTCATGTGAGAAATGTCTGTTTTTAACATTGCCACAGCGTTTGGACGCTTCTGGAGTGCAGGAATTGACTTCTCAGGCTTTCTGAGTGTATATAACAACGGTTTCATTATTGTACTGTTTTTTTCTTCTAAGTTAACAATTTAGTTGTCCATGTCATAAAATGTGTTTTTTTTTCAGTTTTCTGACATGACAAGTGAGTTTCATGTGAGAAATGTCTGTTTTTAACATTGCCACAGCGTTTGGGCGCTTCTGGAGTGCAGGAATTGACTTCTCAGGCTTTCTGAGTGTATAGAACAACCGTTTCATTGTTGTACTGGTTTTTTCTGCTAAGTTAACAATTTAGTTGTCCATGTCATAAAATGTGTTTTTTTTTTTCAGTTTTCTGACATGACAAGTGAGTTTCACGTGAGAAATGTCTGTTTTTAACATTGCCACAGCGTTTGGGCGCTTCTGGAGTGCAGGAATTGACTTCTCAGGCTTTCTGAGTGTATATATCCACGGTTTTATTATTGTACTGTTTTTTTCAGCTACGTTAACAATTTAGTTGTCCATGTCATAAAATGTGTTTTTTTTTCAGTTTTCTGACATGACAAGTGAGTTTCATGTGAGAAATGTCTGTTTTTAACATTGGCAATGTTTTCATGTTAAACCTCACTGCACAGCGTCTCTCACCTTTTTACAGTGTTTGGGCGCTTCTGTGGAGTGCAGGAATCGCATTATCAGGCTTTGTGAGTGTATAGAACGACGGTTTCATTATTGTACTTGTTTATTTAGCCAAGTTAACGATTTAGATGTCCATGTCATAAAATGTGTTTTGCTTTCAGTTTTCTGACATGACAAGTGAGTTTCATGACAGAAATGTCTATTTAAAACATTCCCAATGTCTTCATGTTAACAGCTCACTGCACAGCGTTTCTCGCCTTTTTACAGCGTTTGTGCGCTTCTGGAGTGCAGGAATCGCCTTATCAGGCTTGTTGAGTGCATAGAACGACGGTTTCATTATTGTACTGGTTTCTTTAGCCAAGTTAACGATTTAGTTGTCCATGTCATAAAATGTGTTTTGTTTTCAGTTTTCTGACATGACCAGTGAGTTTCATGCCACAAATGTCTGTTTATAATAATGCCACTGTTTTCATTTTAACAGCTCACTGTACTGCTTCTCTCGGCTTTTAACAGTATTTTGGCACTTCTGGCTTGCTGTATCTGCCTTTTAACGCTTTTTGAGTGTATAGAACGACAGTTTCATTATTGTACTGGTTTCTTTAGCCAAGTTAACGATTTAGTTGTCCATGTCATAAAATGTGTTTTGCTTTAGGTTTTCTGACAAGACAAGTGAGTTTCATGCCAGAAATGTCTGTTTAAAACAATCCTAGTGTTTTCATGCTAACAGCTCACTGCACAGCGTCTCTCCCCTTTTAAAAGCTTTTGGGCGCATTTGAAGTGCAGGAATCGCCTTTCCAGGCTTTTTGAGTGTATAGAACGACAGTTTCATTATTGTACTGGTTTCTTTAGCCAAGTTAACGATTTAGATGTCCATGTCATAAAATGTGTTTTGCTTTCAGTTTTCTGACATGACAAGTGAGTTTCATGCCAGAAATGTCTGTTTAAAACAATCCCAATGTTTTCACTTTAACAGCTCACTGCACAGCGTCTCTCGCCTTTTACAACGTTTGGGCGCTTCTGGAGTGCAGGAATCGCCTTATCAGGCTTTGTGAGTGTATAGAACGACGGTTTCATTATTGTACTGGTTTCTTTAGCCAAGTTAACAATTTAGATTTCCAGGTCATAAAATGTGTTTTGTTTTCAGTTTTCTGACATGACAAGTGAGTTTCATTCCAGAAATGTCTGTTTATAACATTGGCAATGTTTTCATGTTAGAGCTCACTGCACAGCGTCTCTCGCCTTTTCACAGCGTTTGGGCGCTTCTGGAGTGCAGGAATTGACTTCTCAGGCTTTCTGAGTGTATAGAATAACGGTTTCATTATTGTACTGTTTTTTTCAGCTAAGTTAACAATTTAGTTGTCCATGTCATAAAATGTGTTTTGTTTTCAGTTTTCTGACATGACAAGTGAGTTTTATTCGAGAAATGTCTGTTTATAACATTGGCAATATTTTCAAGTTACAGCTCACTGCACAGCGTCTCTCGCCTTTTTACAGCGTTTGGGCGCTTCTGGAGTGCAGGAATGCTCTTATCACGCATTCTGAGTCTATATATCGACGGTTTTATTATTGTACTGTTTTTTTCAGCTAAGTTAACAATTTAGTTGTCCATGTCATAAAATGTGTTTTGTTTTCAGTGTTCTGACATGACATGTGAGTTTCATGTGAGAAATGTCTGTTTTTAACATTGCCACAGCGTTTGGACGCTTCTGGAGTGCAGGAATTGACTTCTCAGGCTTTCTGAGTGTATATAACAACGGTGTCATTATTGTACTGGTTTTTTCTGCTAAGTTAACAATTTAGTTGTCCATGTCATAAAATGTTTTTTTTTTTTCAGTTTTCTGATATGACAAGTGAGTTTCATGTGAGAAATGTCTGTTTTTAACATTGCCACAGCGTTTGGGCGCTTCTGGAGTGCAGGAATTGACTTCTCAGGCTTTTTGAGTGTATATAACAACGGTGTCATTATTGTACTGTTTTTTTCTGCTAAGTTAACAATTTAGTTGTCCATGTCATAAAATGTTTTTTTTGTTCAGTTTTCTGATATGACAAGTGAGTTTCATGTGAGAAATGCCTGTTTTTAACATTGCCACAGCGTTTGGGCTTTTCTGGAGTGCAGGAATGTTCTTATCACGCATTTTGAGTGTATATATCAACGGTATCATTATTGTACTGTTTTTTTCAGCTTAGATAACAATTTTTTTGTTCATGTCATAAAATGTCTTTTGTTTTCAGTTTTCTGACATGACAAGTGAGTTTCATGCCAGAAATGTCTGTTTATAACATTGGCAATGTTTTCATGTTAGAGCTCACTGCACAGCGTCTCTCGCCTTTTTACAGCGTTTTACGCGCTTCTGGAGTGCAGGAATGTTCTTATCACGCATTTTGAGTGTATATATCAACGGTTTCATTATTGTACTGTTTTTTTCAGCTTAGTTAACAATTTTTTTGTTCATATCATAAAATGTGTTTTGTTTTCAGTTTTCTGACATGACAAGTGAGTTTCATGCCAGAAATGTCTGTTTATAACATTGGCAATGTTTTCATGTTAGAGCTCACTGCACAGCGTCTCTCGCCTTTTTACAGCGTTTGGGCGCTTCTGGAGTGCAGGAATTGACTTCTCAGGCTTTCTGAGTGTATAGAATAACGGTTTCATTATTGTACTGTTTTTTTCAGCTAAGTTAACAATTTAGTTGTCCATGTCATAAAATGTGTTTTGTTTTCAGTTTTCTGACATGACAAGTGAGTTTTATTCGAGAAATGTCTGTTTATAACATTGGCAATATTTTCAAGTTACAGCTCACTGCACAGCGTCTCTCGCCTTTTTACAGCGTTTGGGCGCTTCTGGAGTGCAGGAATGCTCTTATCACGCATTCTGAGTCTATATATCGACGGTTTTATTATTGTACTGTTTTTTTCAGCTAAGTTAACAATTTAGTTGTCCATGTCATAAAATGTCTTTTTTTTTTTCAGTTTCCTGATATGACAAGTGAGTTTCATGTCAGAAATGTCTGTTTATGACCTTGGCAATGTTTTCATGTTAAACCTCACTGCACAGCGTCTCTCGCCTTTATACAGCGTTTGGGCTTTTCTGGAGTGCAGGAATTGACTTCTCAGGCTTTCTGAGTGTATAGAACAACCGTTTCAATATTGTACTGTTTTTTTCAGCTAAGTTAACAATTTAGTTGTCCATGTCATAAAATGTGTTTTGTTTTCAGTTTTCTGACATGACAAGTGAGTTTCATGTGAGAAATGTCTGGTTTTAACATTGGCAATGTTTTCATGTTAAACCTCACTGCACAGCGTCTCTCGCCTTTTTAAAGCGTTTTACTCGCTTCTGGAGTGCAGGAATGTTCTTATCACGCATTTTGAGTGTATATATCAACGGTATCATTATTGTACTGTTTTTTTCAGCTTAGTTAACAATTTTTTTGTTCATGTCATAAAATGTGTTTTGTTTTCAGTTTTCTGACATGACAAGTGAGTTTCATGCCAGAAATGTCTGTTTATAACATTGGCAATGTTTTCATGTTAGAGCTCACTGCACAGCGTCTCTCGCCTTTTTACAGCGCTTGGGCGCTTCTGGAGTGCAGGAATTGACTTCTCAGGCTTTCTGAGTGTATAGAATAACGGTTTCATTATTGTACTGTTTTTTTCAGCTAAGTTAACAATTTAGTTGTCCATGTCATAAAATGTGTTTTGTTTTCAGTTTTCTGACATGACAAGTGAGTTTTATTCGAGAAATGTCTGTTTATAACATTGGCAATATTTTCAAGTTACAGCTCACTGCACAGCGCCTTTTTACAGCGTTTGGGCGCTTCTGGAGTGCAGGAATGCTCTTATCACGCATTCTGAGTGTATATATCGACGGTTTTATTATTGTACTGGTTTTTTCAGATAAGTTAACAATTTAGTTGTCCATGTCATAAAATGTGTTTTGTTTTCAGTTTTCTGACATGACAAGTGAGTTTCATGTGAGAAATGTCTGTTTTTAACATTGCCACAGCGTTTGGGCGCTTCTGGAGTGCAGGAATTGACTTCTCAGGCTTTTTGAGTGTATATAACAACGGTGTCATTATTGTACTGGTTTTTTCTGCTAAGTTAACAATTTAGTTGTCCATGTCATAAAATGTTTTTTTTTTTTCAGTTTTCTGATATGACAAGTGAGTTTCATGTGAGAAATGTCTGTTTTTAACATTGCCACAGCGTTTGGGCGCTTCTGGAGTGCAGGAATGTTCTTATCACGCATTTTGAGTGTATATATCAACGGTATCATTATTGTACTGTTTTTTTCAGCTTAGATAACAATTTTTTTGTTCATGTCATAAAATGTCTTTTGTTTTCAGTTTTCTGACATGACAAGTGAGTTTCATGCCAGAAATGTCTGTTTATAACATTGGCAATGTTTTCATGTTAGAGCTCACTGCACAGCGTCTCTCGCCTTTTTACAGCGTTTTACGCGCTTCTGGAGTGCAGGAATGTTCTTATCACGCATTTTGAGTGTATATATCAACGGTATCATTATTGTACTGTTTTTTTCAGCTTAGTTAACAATTTTTTTGTTCATGTCATAAAATGTGTTTTGTTTTCAGTTTTCTGACATGACAAGTGAGTTTCATGCCAGAAATGTCTGTTTATAACATTGGCAATATTTTCAAGTTACAGCTCACTGCACAGCGTCTCTCGCCTTTTTACAGCGTTTGGGCGCTTCTGGAGTGCAGGAATGCTCTTATCACGCATTCTGAGTCTATATATCGACGGTTTTATTATTGTACTGTTTTTTTCAGCTAAGTTAACAATTTAGTTGTCCATGTCATAAAATGTGTTTTGTTTTCAGTTTTCTGACATGACAAGTGAGTTTCATGCCAGAAATGTCTGTTTATAACATTGGCAATGTTTTCATGTTAGAGCTCACTGCACAGCGTCTCTCGCCTTTTTACAGCGTTTGGGCGCTTCTGGAGTGCAGGAATTGACTTCTCAGGCTTTCTGAGTGTATAGAATAACGGTTTCATTATTGTACTGTTTTTTTCAGCTAAGTTAACAATTTAGTTGTCCATGTCATAAAATGTGTTTTGTTTTCAGTTTTCTGACATGACAAGTGAGTTTTATTCGAGAAATGTCTGTTTATAACATTGGCAATATTTTCAAGTTACAGCTCACTGCACAGCGTCTCTCGCCTTTTTACAGCGTTTGGGCGCTTCTGGAGTGCAGGAATGCTCTTATCACGCATTCTGAGTCTATATATCGACGGTTTTATTATTGTACTGTTTCTTTCAGCTAAGTTAACAATTTAGTTGTCCATGTCATAAAATGTGTTTTGTTTTCAGTGTTCTGACATGACATGTGAGTTTCATGTGAGAAATGTCTGTTTTTAACATTGCCACAGCGTTTGGACGCTTCTGGAGTGCAGGAATTGACTTCTCAGGCTTTCTGAGTGTATATAACAACGGTTTCATTATTGTACTGTTTTTTTCTGCTAAGTTAACAATTTAGTTGTCCATGTCATAAAATGTGTTTTTTTTTTCAGTTTTCTGACATGACAAGTGAGTTTCATGTGAGAAATGTCTGTTTTTAACATTGCCACAGCGTTTGGGCGCTTCTGGAGTGCAGGAATTGACTTCTCAGGCTTTCTGAGTGTATAGAACAACCGTTTCATTGTTGTACTGGTTTTTTCTGCTAAGTTAACAATTTAGTTGTCCATGTCATAAAATGTGTTTTTTTTTTTCAGTTTTCTGACATGACAAGTGAGTTTCACGTGAGAAATGTCTGTTTTTAACATTGCCACAGCGTTTGGGCGCTTCTGGAGTGCAGGAATTGACTTCTCAGGCTTTCTGAGTGTATATATCCACGGTTTTATTATTGTACTGTTTTTTTCAGCTACGTTAACAATTTAGTTGTCCATGTCATAAAATGTGTTTTTTTTTCAGTTTTCTGACATGACAAGTGAGTTTCATGTGAGAAATGTCTGTTTTTAACATTGGCAATGTTTTCATGTTAAACCTCACTGCACAGCGTCTCTCACCTTTTTACAGTGTTTGGGCGCTTCTGTGGAGTGCAGGAATCGCATTATCAGGCTTTGTGAGTGTATAGAACGACGGTTTCATTATTGTACTTGTTTATTTAGCCAAGTTAACGATTTAGATGTCCATGTCATAAAATGTGTTTTGCTTTCAGTTTTCTGACATGACAAGTGAGTTTCATGACAGAAATGTCTATTTAAAACATTCCCAATGTTTTCATATTCACAGCTCACTGCACAGCGTCTCTCGGCTTTTCACGGCGTTTGGGCAAGGCCGGAGTGCAGGAATCGCCTTATCAGGCTTGCGGAGTGTATAGAACGACGGTTTCATTATTGTACTGGTTTCTTTAGCCAAGTTAACGATTTAGTTGTCCATGTCATAAAATGTGTTTTGTTTTCAGTTTTCTGACATGACCAGTGAGTTTCATGCCACAAATGTCTGTTTATAATAATGCCACTGTTTTCATTTTAACAGCTCACTGCACTGCTTCTCTCGGCTTTTAACAGTATTTTGGCACTTCTGGCTTGCTGTATCTGCCTTTTAACGCTTTTTGAGTGTATAGAACGACAGTTTCATTATTGTACTGGTTTCTTTAGCCAAGTTAACGATTTAGTTGTCCATGTCATAAAATGTGTTTTGCTTTAGGTTTTCTGACAAGACAAGTGAGTTTCATGCCAGAAATGTCTGTTTAAAACAATCCTAGTGTTTTCATGCTAACAGCTCACTGCACAGCGTCTCTCCCCTTTTAAAAGCTTTTGGGCGCATTTGAAGTGCAGGAATCGCATTAGCAGGCTTTTTGAGTGTATAGAACGACAGATTCATTATTGTACTGGTTTCTTTAGCCAAGTTAACGATTTAGTTGTCCATGTCATAAAATGTGTTTTGCTTTCAGTTTTCTGACATGACAAGTGAGTTTCATGCCAGAAATGTCTGTTTAAAACAATCCCAATGTTTTCATTTTAACAGCTCACTGCACAGCGTCTCTCGCCTTTTTATAGTGTTTGGGCGCTTCTGGAGTGCAGGAATCGCCTTATCAGGCTTTGTGAGTGTATAGAACGACGGTTTCATTATTGTACTGGTTTCTTTAGCCAAGTTAACAATTTAGATTTCCAGGTCATAAAATGTGTTTTGTTTTCAGTTTTCTGACATGACAAGTGAGTTTCATTCCAGAAATGTCTGTTTATAACATTGGCAATGTTTTCATGTTAGAGCTCACTGCACAGCGTCTCTCGCCTTTTCACAGCGTTTGGGCGCTTCTGGAGTGCAGGAATTGACTTCTCAGGCTTTCTGAGTGTATAGAATAACGCTTTCATTATTGTACTGTTTTTTTCAGCTAAGTTAACAATTTAGTTGTCCATGTCATAAAATGTGTTTTGTTTTCAGTTTTCTGACATGACAAGTGAGTTTTATTCGAGAAATGTCTGTTTATAACATTGGCAATATTTTCAAGTTACAGCTCACTGCACAGCGTCTCTCGCCTTTTTACAGCGTTTGGGCGCTTCTGGAGTGCAGGAATGCTCTTATCACGCATTCTGAGTCTATATATCGACGGTTTTATTATTGTACTGTTTTTTTCAGCTAAGTTAACAATTTAGTTGTCCATGTCATAAAATGTGTTTTGTTTTCAGTGTTCTGACATGACATGTGAGTTTCATGTGAGAAATGTCTGTTTTTAACATTGCCACAGCGTTTGGACGCTTCTGGAGTGCAGGAATTGACTTCTCAGGCTTTCTGAGTGTATATAACAACGGTGTCATTATTGTACTGGTTTTTTCTGCTAAGTTAACAATTTAGTTGTCCATGTCATAAAATTTTTTTTTTTTTCAGTTTTCTGATATGACAAGTGAGTTTCATGTGAGAAATGTCTGTTTTTAACATTGCCACAGCGTTTGGGCGCTTCTGGAGTGCAGGAATTGACTTCTCAGGCTTTTTGAGTGTATATAACAACGGTGTCATTATTGTACTGGTTTTTTCTGCTAAGTTAACAATTTAGTTGTCCATGTCATAAAATGTTTTTTTTGTTCAGTTTTCTGATATGACAAGTGAGTTTCATGTGAGAAATGTCTGTTTTTAACATTGCCACAGCGTTTGGGCTTTTCTGGAGTGCAGGAATGTTCTTATCACGCATTTTGAGTGTATATATCAACGGTATCATTATTGTACTGTTTTTTTCAGCTTAGATAACAATTTTTTTGTTCATGTCATAAAATGTCTTTTGTTTTCAGTTTTCTGACATGACAAGTGAGTTTCATGCCAGAAATGTCTGTTTATAACATTGGCAATGTTTTCATGTTAGAGCTCACTGCACAGCGTCTCTCGCCTTTTTACAGCGTTTTACGCGCTTCTGGAGTGCAGGAATGTTCTTATCACGCATTTTGAGTGTATATATCAACGGTTTCATTATTGTACTGTTTTTTTCAGCTTAGTTAACAATTTTTTTGTTCATGTCATAAAATGTGTTTTGTTTTCAGTTTTCTGACATGACAAGTGAGTTTCATGCCAGAAATGTCTGTTTATAACATTGGCAATGTTTTCATGTTAGAGCTCACTGCACAGCGTCTCTCGCCTTTTTACAGCGTTTTACGCGCTTCTGGAGTGCAGGAATGTTCTTATCACGCATTTTGAGTGTATATATCAACGGTTTCATTATTGTACTGTTTTTTTCAGCTTAGTTAACAATTTTTTTGTTCATGTCATAAAATGTGTTTTGTTTTCAGTTTTCTGACATGACAAGTGAGTTTCATGCCAGAAATGTCTGTTTATAACATTGGCAATGTTTTCATGTTAGAGCTCACTGCACAGCGTCTCTCGCCTTTTTACAGCGTTTGGGCGCTTCTGGAGTGCAGGAATTGACTTCTCAGGCTTTCTGAGTGTATAGAATAACGGTTTCATTATTGTACTGTTTTTTTCAGCTAAGTTAACAATTTAGTTGTCCATGTCATAAAATGTGTTTTGTTTTCAGTTTTCTGACATGACAAGTGAGTTTTATTCGAGAAATGTCTGTTTATAACATTGGCAATATTTTCAAGTTACAGCTCACTGCACAGCGTCTCTCGCCTTTTTACAGCGTTTGGGCGCTTCTGGAGTGCAGGAATGCTCTTATCACGCATTCTGAGTCTATATATCGACGGTTTTATTATTGTACTGTTTTTTTCAGCTAAGTTAACAATTTAGTTGTCCATGTCATAAAATGTCTTTTTTTTTTCAGTTTCCTGATATGACAAGTGAGTTTCATGTCAGAAATGTCTGTTTATGACCTTGGCAATGTTTTCATGTTAAACCTCACTGCACAGCGTCTCTCGCCTTTATACAGCGTTTGGGCTTTTCTGGAGTGCAGGAATTGACTTCTCAGGCTTTCTGAGTGTATAGAACAACCGTTTCAATATTGTACTGTTTTTTTCAGCTAAGTTAACAATTTAGTTGTCCATGTCATAAAATGTGTTTTGTTTTCAGTTTTCTGACATGACAAGTGAGTTTCATGTGAGAAATGTCTGGTTTTAACATTGGCAATGTTTTCATGTTAAACCTCACTGCACAGCGTCTCTCGCCTTTTTAAAGCGTTTTACTCGCTTCTGGAGTGCAGGAATGTTCTTATCACGCATTTTGAGTGTATATATCAACGGTATCATTATTGTACTGTTTTTTTCAGCTTAGTTAACAATTTAGTTGTCCATGTCATAAAATGTGTTTTGTTTTCAGTTTTCTGACATGACAAGTGAGTTTTATTCGAGAAATGTCTGTTTATAACATTGGCAATATTTTCAAGTTACAGCTCACTGCACAGCGCCTTTTTACAGCGTTTGGGCGCTTCTGGAGTGCAGGAATGCTCTTATCACGCATTCTGAGTGTATATATCGACGGTTTTATTATTGTACTGGTTTTTTCAGATAAGTTAACAATTTAGTTGTCCATGTCATAAAATGTGTTTTGTTTTCAGTTTTCTGACATGACAAGTGAGTTTCATGTGAGAAATGTCTGTTTTTAACATTGCCACAGCGTTTGGGCGCTTCTGGAGTGCAGGAATTGACTTCTCAGGCTTTTTGAGTGTATATAACAACGGTGTCATTATTGTACTGGTTTTTTCTGCTAAGTTAACAATTTAGTTGTCCATGTCATAAAATGTTTTTTTTTTCAGTTTTCTGATATGACAAGTGAGTTTCATGTGAGAAATGTCTGTTTTTAACATTGCCACAGCGTTTGGGCGCTTCTGGAGTGCAGGAATGTTCTTATCACGCATTTTGAGTGTATATATCAACGGTATCATTATTGTACTGTTTTTTTCAGCTTAGATAACAATTTTTTTGTTCATGTCATAAAATGTCTTTTGTTTTCAGTTTTCTGACATGACAAGTGAGTTTCATGCCAGAAATGTCTGTTTATAACATTGGCAATGTTTTCATGTTAGAGCTCACTGCACAGCGTCTCTCGCCTTTTTACAGCGTTTTACGCGCTTCTGGAGTGCAGGAATGTTCTTATCACGCATTTTGAGTGTATATATCAACGGTATCATTATTGTACTGTTTTTTTCAGCTTAGTTAACAATTTTTTTGTTCATGTCATAAAATGTGTTTTGTTTTCAGTTTTCTGACATGACAAGTGAGTTTCATGCCAGAAATGTCTGTTTATAACATTGGCAATATTTTCAAGTTACAGCTCACTGCACAGCGTCTCTCGCCTTTTTACAGCGTTTGGGCGCTTCTGGAGTGCAGGAATGCTCTTATCACGCATTCTGAGTCTATATATCGACGGTTTTATTATTGTACTGTTTTTTTCAGCTAAGTTAACAATTTAGTTGTCCATGTCATAAAATGTGTTTTGTTTTCAGTTTTCTGACATGACAAGTGAGTTTCATGCCAGAAATGTCTGTTTATAACATTGGCAATGTTTTCATGTTAGAGCTCACTGCACAGCGTCTCTCGCCTTTTTACAGCGTTTGGGCGCTTCTGGAGTGCAGGAATTGACTTCTCAGGCTTTCTGAGTGTATAGAATAACGGTTTCATTATTGTACTGTTTTTTTCAGCTAAGTTAACAATTTAGTTGTCCATGTCATAAAATGTGTTTTGTTTTCAGTTTTCTGACATGACAAGTGAGTTTTATTCGAGAAATGTCTGTTTATAACATTGGCAATATTTTCAAGTTACAGCTCACTGCACAGCGTCTCGCCTTTTTACAGCGTTTGGGCGCTTCTGGAGTGCAGGAATGCTCTTATCACGCATTCTGAGTCTATATATCGACGGTTTTATTATTGTACTGTTTCTTTCAGCTAAGTTAACAATTTAGTTGTCCATGTCATAAAATGTGTTTTGTTTTCAGTGTTCTGACATGACATGTGAGTTTCATGTGAGAAATGTCTGTTTTTAACATTGCCACAGCGTTTGGACGCTTCTGGAGTGCAGGAATTGACTTCTCAGGCTTTCTGAGTGTATATAACAACGGTTTCATTATTGTACTGTTTTTTTCTGCTAAGTTAACAATTTAGTTGTCCATGTCATAAAATGTGTTTTTTTTTTCAGTTTTCTGACATGACAAGTGAGTTTCATGTGAGAAATGTCTGTTTTTAACATTGCCACAGCGTTTGGGCGCTTCTGGAGTGCAGGAATTGACTTCTCAGGCTTTCTGAGTGTATAGAACAACCGTTTCATTGTTGTACTGGTTTTTTCTGCTAAGTTAACAATTTAGTTGTCCATGTCATAAAATGTGTTTTTTTTTTTTCAGTTTTCTGACATGACAAGTGAGTTTCACGTGAGAAATGTCTGTTTTTAACATTGCCACAGCGTTTGGGCGCTTCTGGAGTGCAGGAATTGACTTCTCAGGCTTTCTGAGTGTATATATCCACGGTTTTATTATTGTACTGTTTTTTTCAGCTACGTTAACAATTTAGTTGTCCATGTCATAAAATGTGTTTTTTTTTCAGTTTTCTGACATGACAAGTGAGTTTCATGTGAGAAATGTCTGTTTTTAACATTGGCAATGTTTTCATGTTAAACCTCACTGCACAGCGTCTCTCACCTTTTTACAGTGTTTGGGCGCTTCTGTGGAGTGCAGGAATCGCATTATCAGGCTTTGTGAGTGTATAGAACGACGGTTTCATTATTGTACTTGTATATTTAGCCAAGTTAACGATTTAGATGTCCATGTCATAAAATGTGTTTTGCTTTCAGTTTTCTGACATGACAAGTGAGTTTCATGACAGAAATGTCTATTTAAAACATTCCCAATGTCTTCATGTTAACAGCTCACTGCACAGCGTTTCTCGCCTTTTTACAGCGTTTGTGCGCTTCTGGAGTGCAGGAATCGCCTTATCAGGCTTGTTGAGTGTATAGAACGACGGTTTCATTATTGTACTGGTTTCTTTAGCCAAGTTAACGATTTAGTTGTCCATGTCATAAAATGTGTTTTGTTTTCAGTTTTCTGACATGACCAGTGAGTTTCATGCCACAAATGTCTGTTTATAATAATGCCACTGTTTTCATTTTAACAGCTCACTGCACTGCTTCTCTCGGCTTTTAACAGTATTTTGGCACTTCTGGCTTGCTGTATCTGCCTTTTAACGCTTTTTGAGTGTATAGAACGACAGTTTCATTATTGTACTGGTTTCTTTAGCCAAGTTAACGATTTAGTTGTCCATGTCATAAAATGTGTTTTGCTTTAGGTTTTCTGACAAGACAAGTGAGTTTCATGCCAGAAATGTCTGTTTAAAACAATCCTAGTGTTTTCATGCTAACAGCTCACTGCACAGCGTCTCTCCCCTTTTAAAAGCTTTTGGGCGCATTTGAAGTGCAGGAATCGCATTAGCAGGCTTTCTGAGTGTATAGAACGACAGATTCATTATTGTACTGGTTTCTTTAGCCAAGTTAACGATTTAGTTGTCCATGTCATAAAATGTGTTTTGCTTTCAGTTTTCTGACATGACAAGTGAGTTTCATGCCAGAAATGTCTGTTTAAAACAATCCCAATGTTTTCACTTTAACAGCTCACTGCACAGCGTCTCTCGGCTTTTCACAGCGTTTGGGCGCTTCTGGAGTGCAGGAATCGCCTTATCAGGCTTTCGGAGTGTATAGTACGACGTTTATATTATTGTACTGGTTTCTTTAGCCAAGTTAACAATTTAGATTTCCATGTCATAAAATGTGTTTTGTTTTCTGTTTTCTGACATGACAAGTGAGTTTCATTCCAGAAATGTCTGTTTATAACATTGGCAATGTTTTCATGTTAGAGCTCACTGCACAGCGTCTCTCGCCTTTTCACAGCGTTTGGGCGCTTCTGGAGTGCAGGAATTGACTTCTCAGGCTTTCTGAGTGTATAGAATAACGCTTTCATTATTGTACTGTTTTTTTCAGCTAAGTTAACAATTTAGTTGTCCATGTCATAAAATGTGTTTTGTTTTCAGTTTTCTGACATGACAAGTGAGTTTTATTCGAGAAATGTCTGTTTATAACATTGGCAATATTTTCAAGTTACAGCTCACTGCACAGCGTCTCTCGCCTTTTTACAGCGTTTGGGCGCTTCTGGAGTGCAGGAATGCTCTTATCACGCATTCTGAGTCTATATATCGACGGTTTTATTATTGTACTGTTTTTTTCAGCTAAGTTAACAATTTAGTTGTCCATGTCATAAAATGTGTTTTGTTTTCAGTGTTCTGACATGACATGTGAGTTTCATGTGAGAAATGTCTGTTTTTAACATTGCCACAGCGTTTGGACGCTTCTGGAGTGCAGGAATTGACTTCTCAGGCTTTCTGAGTGTATATAACAACGGTTTCATTATTGTACTGGTTTTTTCTGCTAAGTTAACAATTTAGTTGTCCATGTCATAAAATGTTTTTTTTTTTCAGTTTTCTGATATGACAAGTAAGTTTCATGTGAGAAATGTCTGTTTTTAACATTGCCACAGCGTTTGGGCGCTTCTGGAGTGCAGGAATGTTCTTATCACGCATTTTGAGTGTATATATCAACGGTATCATTATTGTACTGTTTTTTTCAGCTTAGATAACAATTTTTTTGTTCATGTCATAAAATGTCTTTTGTTTTCAGTTTTCTGACATGACAAGTGAGTTTCATGCCAGAAATGTCTGTTTATAACATTGGCAATGTTTTCATGTTAGAGCTCACTGCACAGCGTCTCTCGCCTTTTTACAGCGTTTTACGCGCTTCTGGAGTGCAGGAATGTTCTTATCACGCATTTTGAGTGTATATATCAACGGTATCATTATTGTACTTTTTTTTTCAGCTTAGTTAACAATTTTTTTGTTCATGTCATAAAATGTGTTTTGTTTTCAGTTTTCTGACATGACAAGTGAGTTTCATGCCAGAAATGTCTGTTTATAACATTGGCAATGTTTTCATGTTAGAGCTCACTGCACAGCGTCTCTCGCCTTTTTACAGCGTTTGGGCGCTTCTGGAGTGCAGGAATTGACTTCTCAGGCTTTCTGAGTGTATAGAATAACGGTTTCATTATTGTACTGTTTTTTTCAGCTAAGTTAACAATTTAGTTGTCCATGTCATAAAATGTGTTTTGTTTTCAGTTTTCTGACATGACAAGTGAGTTTTATTCGAGAAATGTCTGTTTATAACATTGGCAATATTTTCAAGTTACAGCTCACTGCACAGCGTCTCTCGCCTTTTTACAGCGTTTGGGCGCTTCTGGAGTGCAGGAATGCTCTTATCACGCATTCTGAGTCTATATATCGACGGTTTTATTATTGTACTGTTTTTTTCAGCTAAGTTAACAATTTAGTTGTCCATGTCATAAAATGTGTTTTGTTTTCAGTTTTCTGACATGACAAGTGAGTTTCATGCCAGAAATGTCTGTTTATAACATTGGCAATGTTTTCATGTTAGAGCTCACTGCACAGCGTCTCTCGCCTTTTTACAGCGTTTGGGCGCTTCTGGAGTGCAGGAATTGACTTCTCAGGCTTTCTGAGTGTATAGAATAACGGTTTCATTATTGTACTGTTTTTTTCAGCTAAGTTAACAATTTAGTTGTCCATGTCATAAAATGTGTTTTGTTTTCAGTTTTCTGACATGACAAGTGAGTTTTATTCGAGAAATGTCTGTTTATAACATTGGCAATATTTTCAAGTTACAGCTCACTGCACAGCGTCTCTCGCCTTTTTACAGCGTTTGGGCGCTTCTGGAGTGCAGGAATGCTCTTATCACGCATTCTGAGTCTATATATCGACGGTTTTATTATTGTACTGTTTTTTTCAGCTAAGTTAACAATTTAGTTGTCCATGTCATAAAATGTGTTTTGTTTTCAGTGTTCTGACATGACATGTGAGTTTCATGTGAGAAATGTCTGTTTTTAACATTGCCACAGCGTTTGGACGCTTCTGGAGTGCAGGAATTGACTTCTCAGGCTTTCTGAGTGTATATAACAACGGTTTCATTATTGTACTGTTTTTTTCTGCTAAGTTAACAATTTAGTTGTCCATGTCATAAAATGTGTTTTTTTTTCAGTTTTCTGACATGACAAGTGAGTTTCATGTGAGAAATGTCTGTTTTTAACATTGCCACAGCGTTTGGGCGCTTCTGGAGTGCAGGAATTGACTTCTCAGGCTTTCTGAGTGTATAGAACAACCGTTTCATTGTTGTACTGGTTTTTTCTGCTAAGTTAACAATTTAGTTGTCCATGTCATAAAATGTGTTTTGCTTTCAGTTTTCTGACATGACAAGTGAGTTTCATGACAGAAATGTCTATTTAAAACATTCCCAATGTCTTCATGTTAACAGCTCACTGCACAGCGTTTCTCGCCTTTTTACAGCGTTTGTGCGCTTCTGGAGTGCAGGAATCGCCTTATCAGGCTTGTTGAGTGTATAGAACGACGGTTTCATTATTGTACTGGTTTCTTTAGCCAAGTTAACGATTTAGTTGTCCATGTCATAAAATGTGTTTTGTTTTCAGTTTTCTGACATGACCAGTGAGTTTCATGCCACAAATGTCTGTTTATAATAATGCCACTGTTTTCATTTTAATAGCTCACTGCACTGCTTCTCTCGGCTTTTAACAGTATTTTGGCACTTCTGGCTTGCTGTATCTGCCTTTTAACGCTTTTTGAGTGTATAGAACCACAGTTTCATTATTGTACTGGTTTCTTTAGCCAAGTTAACGATTTAGTTGTCCATGTCATAAAATGTGTTTTGCTTTAGGTTTTCTGACATGACAAGTGAGTTTCATGCCAGAAATGTCTGTTTAAAACAATCCTAGTGTTTTCATGCTAACAGCTCACTGCACAGCGTCTCTCCCCTTTTAAAAGCTTTTGGGCGCATTTGAAGTGCAGGAATCGCCTTTCCAGGCTTTTTGAGTGTATAGAACGACAGTTTCATTATTGTACTGGTTTCTTTAGCCAAGTTAACGATTTAGATGTCCATGTCATAAAATGTGTTTTGCTTTCAGTTTTCTGACATGACAAGTGAGTTTCATGCCAGAAATGTCTGTTTAAAACAATCCCAATGTTTTCATTTTAACAGCTCACTGCACAGCGTCTCTCGACTTTTTATAGTGTTTGGGCGCTTCTGGAGTGCAGGAATCGCCTTATCAGGCTTTGTGAGTGTATAGAACGACGGTTTCATTATTGTACTGGTTTCTTTAGCCAAGTTAACAATTTAGATTTCCATGTCATAAAATGTGTTTTGTTTTCAGTTTTCTGACATGACAAGTGAGTTTCATGCCAGAAATGTCTGTTTAAAACAATCTGAATGAGCTCTTGTGTCTCATCACTGTGTCGTAGAGTGGGTGGGAGCCATTGTTCATAATGGCCTTCAGCTTATACAGCATCCTCCTCTCCGACACGGCCATCAGCGAGTCCAGCTCCACACACACAGCATCACCGCCTTGCGGATCAGTTTGCTGAGTCTGTTGGCATCTGCCACCCTCAGCCTGCTTCCCCAGCATGCAACAGCATAGAGGATAGCACTCGCCACCACAGACTCATAGAAGATCCTGAGCATAGTCCGGCAGATGTTGAAGGACCTCAGGCGCCTCAGAAAATAGAGACGACTTTGGCCCTTCCTGTAGAGGGCGTCAGTGTTCTTAGCCCAGTCCAGTTTATTGTCAATATACACACCCAGATATTTGTAATCATCCACAGTGTCCACACTGACCCCGCTGATGGACACTGGCGTCAACCATGCCTTGTCCCTCCTCAGGTACACCACCAGTTCCTTTGTCTTTGTTACATTGAGCTGCAGGTGGTTCCGCTCGCACCATGCGACAAAGTCCTTCACTGTAGCCCTGTACTCATCCTCAACTCCCTTGCTGATACATCCAACTATTGCAGAGTCATCAGAAAACCTCTGAAGTCTCTGTGCAGTAGCTGAAGTCCGTGGTGTAGAGGGTGAAGAGGAAGGGAGAGAGGACAGTTCCTTGTGAATCTCCAGTGTTGCTAACCACTCTGTCCGACACACAGTGCTGCAGGCATACATACTGTGGTCTGCCAGTCAGGTAGTCAACAATCCAGGACACAAGGGGGGCATCTACCTGCATCACTGTGAGCTTAACACCCAGAAGAGCTGGCCAGACAGTGTTAAATGCGCTGGAGAAGTCAAAAAACACCCTCACAGAGCTGGCTGGCTTATCCAGGTGAGCGTAAAATCGGTTGAGCAGGTAGATGATGGCATCTTCAACTCCCAGGCGGGGCTGACTGGAGGGGATCTAGAAAAAGCTGGACTATGGGTCGGAGCTGATCCAAGACGAGCCTCTCCAGGGATGGAGGTGTGAGATGGGCTGTCACAGGAGGGGAGCAGGCTATCAGGAGGGGAAGGGGGGATGAGTGTGATGGTCTGCTGAGGTCTGGCAGCAGAGGAGTCAGGCTGGGGGGGGACAGAGCCTGCAGTGTCAAATCTGTTAAAGAACAGATTTAGCTTGTTGGCCCCATCCACACTGACCTCTGCTCCTCCGTTGTTGCTGGACTTGAAGCTCGTGATGGTCCTCGTTCCATTCCAGACCTCCCTCATGTTGTACTGCTGGAGTTCCATTGGTCACAGGCTGACTCTTCATCACTTGCCGACGTCGGGTTGGCAGAGGGGGGAATGTAAACAGTCACAATAATAGCATGCGAATGCTTGCGTGGTAAATAATATGGCCTGAGATCAATAGCCAACAGCTCAATGTCCGGGCAACAGGTACGTTCGTTGATGGTAATGTGACCAGGGTTACACCAGCAGTTATTGACTAGCACCGCAAGCCCACCTCCTTTGCACTTACTGCTCTCAGTGCAGTGAGTGGATATTTCTGAGTGTATAGAACGCCAGGTTCCTTATTGTACTGATTTCTTTATCCAAGTTAGAGCTTTAGTTCTCTATGTCACAAAATGTGTTTTTACTTTGGTTTATCATTGATCAAGTGTGTTTCATGTCAGAAATGTCTGTTTATAATCATCCCAATGGTTTCACCGTACGAGCTCACTGCATAGCGCGTCTTCCCTTTTTAAAGCGTTTGAGTGCTTCTGAAGTGCTGTAGTCGCCTAAGCAGGCTTTCTGAGTGTTTAGAACGCCGGTTTCACTATTGTACTGGTTTCTTTAGCCAAGTTAGAGCTTTAGATTTCTATGTCACAAAATGTGTTTTTATTTCAGATTCATGACATACCAAGTGTGCTTCATGTCAGAAATGTCTGTTTATAATCATTCCAATGTTTTCACAATAGGAGCTCACTACATAGCGCCTCTTGCCTTTTTGAAGCGTTAGGGCATTTCGGGAGTGCTGTAGTAACCTAAGCAGACTCTCTGAGAGTATAGAACGCCGGGTTCACTATTGTACTGGTTTCTTTAGCCAAGTTAGAGCTTTAGTTCTCTATGTCACAAAATGTGTTTTTATTTCAGATTCATGACATACCAAGTGTGCTTCATGTCAGAAATGTCTGTTTATAATCATTCCAATGTTTTCACCATAGGACCTCACTGCATAGCGCTTCTCCCCAATTTAAACCGTTTGAGCATTTCTGGAGTGTTGGAGTCGCCTAACCAGGCTTTCTGAGTGTTTAGAACACAGAGTTCACTATTGTACTGATTTCTTTATCCAAGTTAGAGCTTTAGTTCCCTATGTCACAAAATGTGTTTTTACTTCAGTTCATCATTGATCAAGTGTGTTTCATGTCAGAAATGTCTGTTTATAATCATCCTAATGGTTTCACCGTAGGAGCTCACTACATAGCGCCTCTCGCCTTTTTGATGCATTTAGGGCATTTCTGGAGTGCTGGAGTCGCCTAAGCAGGCTTTCTGAGTGAATAGAACGCCAGGTACACTATTGTACTGATTTCTTTATCCAAGTTAGAGCTTTAGTTCTCTATGTCACAAAATGTGTTTTTATTTTAGATTCACGACATACCAAGTGTGCTTCATGTCAGAAATGTCTGTTTATAATCATTCCAATGTCTTTACAATAGGAGCTCACTACATAGCGCCTCTCACCTTTTTGAGGCATTTAGGGCATTTTATGGAGTGCTGCAGTCGCCTAAGCAGGCTTTCTGAGCGTATAAAACGCCGGGTTCACTATTGTACTGGTTTCTTTCGCCAAGTTAGCGCTTTAGTTCTCTATGTCACAAAATGTGTTTTTATTTCAGATTCATGACCTACCAAGTGTGCTTCATATCAGAAATGTTTGTTTATAACCATTCCAATGTTTTCACCATAGGAGCTCACTGCATAGCGCTTCTCCCCATTTTAAAGCATTTGAACGCTTCTGGAGTGCTGTAGTCGCCTAAGCAGGCTTTCTGAGTGTATAGAACGCCGGGTTAACTATTGTACTGATTTCTTTATCCAAGTTAGAGCTTTAGTTCTCTGTCACAAACTGTGTTTTTATTTCAGATTCATGACATACCAAGTGTGCTTCATGTCAGAAATGTCTGTTTATAATCATTCCAATGTCCTCACAATAGGAGCTCACTACATAGCGCCTCTCACCTTTTTGAGGCATTTAGGGCATTTTATGGAGTGCTGGAGTCGCCTAAGCAGGCTTTCTGAGTGTATAGAACGCAGAGTTCACTATTGTACTGGTTTCTTTAGCTAAGTTAGAGCTTTAATTCTCTATGTCACAAACTGTGTTTTTATTTCAGATTCATGACATACCAAGTGTGCTTCATGTCAGAAATGTTTGTTTATAATCATTCCAATGTTTTCACCATAGGAGCTCAATACATAGCGCCTCTCGCCTTTTTGAGGCATTTAGGGCATTTCTGGAGTGCTGGAGTCGCCTAAGCAGGCTTTCTGAGCATATAGAACACCGGGTTAACTATTGTACTGATTTCTTTATCCAAGTTAGAGCTTTAGTTTTCTATGTCACAAACTGTGTTTTTATTTCAGATTCATGATATACCAAGTGTGCTTCATGTCAGAAATGTCTGTTTATAATCATTCCAATGTCTTCACAATAGGAGCTCACTACATAGTGCCTCTCACCTTTTTGAGGCATTTAGGGCATTTCTGGAGTGCTGGAGTCGCATAACCAGGCTTTCTGAGTGTTTAGAACGCCGGATTCACTATTGTACTGATTTCTTTACCAGTTTTTCTAGTGCCTGCTGCATTATTAGTGCACTTTTTAAACAAAAAAGTGAGATGCCGCCGAAGAGGGAAGCAAGCTGGTGCACTCGTGCGCCTTCGCACACGGGGGACGTGCACGCCCCTTTTCAGGCTTTCTGAGCACATACAACGAGGGTTTCATTTTGGACAGGTTTCTTCACAAACGTTAAGGATTTAGTTCTCTCTGTCATAAAATGTGATTTTCTTTCAGATCTATGACATATGAAATGTGTTTTATGTCAGAAATGTCTGTTCATAATCATCGTAATGTATTCACGTTAAATCAAATCAAATCAAATTTATTTGTATAGCGCTTTTTACAACGGATGTTGTCACAAAGCAGCTTTACAGGATTTCAGAAAAGACAAAGTTTCCACAGGACTGAAAGAATGTACAGAATGTTCAGAAACCCCCCAGTGGGCAAGCCAGGGGCAACAGTGGCAAGGAAAAACTCCCTCAGAACTGAGGAAGAAACCTTGGGAGGAACCAGGCTCACCAGGGGGGACCCATCCTCCTCTGGTCAAACTACCTACAAGTGATTATACTACTAATATTAACAGCAGTAATATTGATATTAGGAATATCTAGGAGTCTATGAGAACATCAGGGTAGGGTGGGCAGCTCATCCAAGGTGGATGGTGGTAGGCGTGGGCAGCTGGTCTGAAGTGGGTAGCAGGGGGGCTCGGCAGTCAGTCATCCTTCAGTGTCCAGCCGGACATGTGGGCAGTTGTATACTCGGAAAAAAAAGCAGGTAAATGGGATTAGTTTTGTTCTATCCGTTTGTATATAAACAGGGAATGTAAACATTTACAGAGTGTGGCTAATGACTCCGGCAGATCTGACTATGACAGCTTAACTAAAAGGAGAGAACCGGAAGGACACACAGACACGGCAGCACTCTGAAACAGTTCGGCATCCCTCCACTCCACCGTCCACAAACCTGAGTGACCGCGTGCGAGCAGCGGGACGACAGCACCAGCGTCTCAGTTTACTATAATTCCCTGTGTCCATGGACCCCTGGATCTGCTGCCTTTATCTAGGGGGGAACATTACCTACCAAAAGCTAAACTGAACAAGTGTGTTTTCAGCCTAGTCTTAAAGATTGAGACTGTGTCTGAGTCCCGAACAGTTTCTGGAAGATCATTCCAGAGTTTGGGGGCTTTATAAGAAAAAGCTCTTCCCCCAGCTGAAACCTTCTGAATTCTAGGAACTATTAATAAGCCAGCGCTCTGGGATCTGAGTGGTCGTGATGGCTCATAATGAGAAATAAGGTCTTGCAGGTATTCAGGAGCGAGACCATGTAGGGCTTTATAAGTCAGTAAAAGGATTTTATAATCAATACGGAATTTAATAGGTAGCCAATGAAGTGATGATAGCGCTGGACTAATATGCTCAAATTTTCTAGTTTTAGTGAGGACCCTGGCTGCGGCGTTTTGGACTAGTTGGAGTTTGTTTAAATTCCTGCTCGTACATCCTGACAGTAGCGCATTACAATAGTCTAGCCTAGAAGTAATAAAGGCGTGTACTAGTGTTTCTGCATCACGCAGGGACAGGGCATTTCTGATCTTGGCGATGTTGCGAAGATGTAGAAAAGCTGTCCTAGTGATGCTGCCTATGTGTTGATCGAATGATAAATCTGAATCTATTATAACGCCGAGATTTTTTGCTGCTGAGCCAGGTGTGGCTGGAAAGTCGGCGAGATTTAAGATTAAATCTGGTGATTTACTTCTTGCTAATTTTGGACCCAGAAGGAGAACCTCCGTTTTGTTACTGTTTAATAGGAGGAAGTTGCGTGACATCCAGCCTTTCACGTCTTTTACACAGTCCTCCATTTTCTTTAACCTGTGTTGGTCATCAGGCTTGGCTGATATGTACAGTTGAGTATCGTCTGCATAACAATGAAAGTTTACGCCATGGTTACTTATAACTGTGCCTAACGGTAACATGTATAGTGTAAATAGTAATGGTCCTAATATAGACCCCTGCGGAATTCCAAATCTCACTTTTGAATAATTGGAAGATAAATTGTTTACCCTAACAAACTGATAACGTTCTGATAGGTAAGATCTGAACCATGATAGGGCCGTCCCTGTGACTCCAACCATGTTTTCTAACCTTTCTAGGAGAATATTGTGGTCTATTGTATCGAAAGCCGCGCTGAGGTCAAGTAGCACTAAGAGAGATATGTAACCTTGATCAGAGGCAAGAAGAAGATCATTAGTTATCTTAACTAGAGCCGTCTCAGTGCTATGGTGTGGCCTGAATCCAGACTGGAATTTTTCATATATATGGTTCTTGTGTAGATATGAACTAAGTTGTTGGGCCACAGCTTTTTCTAAGATCTTAGATATAAACGGTAAGTTAGAAACAGGCCTGTAATTGGACAAAACGGCGACATCAAGATTTGGTTTCTTGATCAGGGGTTTGATAACTGCTAGTTTAAAAGCTTTGGGTACATGGCCCAGACTAAGGGATGAGTTTACAATAGTTGAGATAGGGTTTATAATAACTGGCAGTACTTCTTTGAGTAATTTTGATGGAATTGCATCGAGGGTGCAGGTTGTGCAATTTGCAGAAGAGATAATCTTCTCTAGCTCTAGCTGTGGGAGGGGGTGAAAGGTTTCCAGACTTTTTTCTACAGCTGTGTTTTGTTCTATATCAGCCAAGTCAGATGGCAGCAAAGCTGGATTTGAATTTGATACTGTGGGTTGAATTTGTTGTCTAATATTATCAATTTTATTATTAAAGAAGTCCATAAAAACTTCACTGGTGAGAGTTGCTGGGATTTCTGGTTCATTACCTGCCTGATTTTGTGTGATTTGGGAAATCACATTAAACAGAACTCTAGGATTATACTTATTATTCTCGATCAGCAAGGCCAGATATGCTGAGTGAGCTTCAGTGAGAGCATTTCTATACTCTATAAGGCTGTCCTTCCAGGCAGTGTGGAACACTTCTAGTTTGGTATGACGCCATTTCCGCTCTAATTTCCGAGCTGTTTGTTTTAAGGTCCGGGTTTTATCGTTGTACCACGGGGCGAACTTTTTCTGCCTTATTCTTTTTATTTTAAGTGGGGCCACATTTTCTAAGGTGGATCGTAAGGTATTTTCTAAATAATCGGTTAGTAAATCTAGTTCAATTGGATCTGATGGAGTGGAGACTGGGGTTGATAACTCTGGGAGATTTTCTATAAATTGTAGGGCGGTAGATGGTTTTATTGTGCGCTTTGTTGAATAACGAGGGGACGTATATATATTATGGCTAAATCGTAGCTCATATGAAATTAAGTAATGGTCGGAGATCGCTGTGGTTTGCGGTAAGATATTAAGCTTGTCTATGTTAAGACCTCGTGTCAAAACTAAATCTAACGTATGACTACAGTAGTGTGTTGGCCCTGTTACATTTTGGGTAAAACCAACAGAGTCTAGGATTGAGGTAAATGCCCTTTTTAATGGGTCGTCTACCTTCTCAAAGTGAATATTAAAATCTCCTACAATTATTACTTTATCATTACACACAGCCAGGTTTGCAGCGAAGTCACTAAATTCTTTTATAAATTCAGAGTATGACCCTGGTGGTCTGTAAATGTTAAATAATGAAAACGCCTTCTTTTTTGTGACCGGATTTGTGACGTGAATAGAGAGGACCTCAAAGGAAGTAAAAGTGTCGCATTGTTTCTGACTAATATCGAGAGTATTTTGGTATATTACACAGACTCCACCTCCCTTGCCTGTTAGTCTTGGCCTATGTGCATAATTATAGCCTACAGGCGTGGCTTCATTTAACGCTAAATATTCATCTGGTCTAACCCACGTTTCAGTAAGACAGAAAAAGTCAAATTTATGATCGCTTATAATTTCATTTACGACGACTGCTTTAGAGTTTAATGATCTTATATTAAGTAGTCCAAGTTGTAGATCTAAGGTGTTAGTGCGATCATCAGAACATGGATATATGTTGATTAGGTTATTTAAGCGGACTAATTGAGTTTTTCTGTGATTAAATTTAGTTTTAATTCGGGGCAAAGACACAGTCTCAATAAGGTTAATCTTGGGTGACGCCTCAAGGCGGATCGCAGACGGTCGGTTTAGCCTGTCTGTCTGCGGCCTGGTCCCGGCTCTGGATTGTCAGCAGCGGTTTACACTACTCTGCCGACTAACTAAAAGACTATGTGCTATGCTGCACGAAAGTAAGGCAGCACCCTCCCGCGTGGGGTGGACACCATCCCTACCTATAAGACCAGGCTTGCCCTCAAATCGTAACCAATTATCTATAAAGCCCACTTGATTTTCGGAACACCACTTGGACATCCAGCGGTTTAACGCCGTAAGCCTGCTGTAGGCCTCAGCGCCGCGCCGCATTGGGATGGGGCCAGAGCAGATTACGGCATCGGACATCGTCTGGGCCTGTTTAACCACCTCTCTAATATTAGCCTTAGTTACCTCAGACTGCCGCAGACGGACATCATTGGCCCCTACATGAATGACTATCCTCGAAAATCTCCTATCAGCTAATCTAAGGTTGCCACTAATGTCTGGCGCTCTGGCTCCCGATAAGCATCTAACTGTAACCGCTGGCGCCCCTAACGGAGTAGCTAACTTCACGTGTCGAACAATCGAGTCTCCTATGACCAGAGAACACTGCATAGCGTTTCGAGCCTTTTTAAAGCGTTTGAGCACTTCTTGCGTGCTGTAAACGCATGTTCAGGCTTTCGGAGCGTATAGAACGACGGTTTAATTATTGGACAAGTTTATTCACAAAAGTTTAAGATTTAGTTCTCTATGTCATAAAATGTGTTTTTGTCTTATATGACATATCAAGTGTCTTTTATAGCAGAAATGTCTGTATTCATGGTATGAGGAAAAAGTGATATTACTGTAGGAATTTGGAGTAATGAAAAACAGGCCAATCAAAGTGTTATCATATCTGCCCAGTCTCTCCTATACTCTTGCTCAGGAACCCTGTCTCCTGTAATCATGTAATGAGGAACAAATGCTTTTACTGAAGGAATTTGGAGTAATGCGATGAGAAACTTATGAGATCTCCAAAGGGTTATATAAAGACCACAATTTGAAGTCCCATAAAAAAGACAAATCAGAGTCTTATCTTAGCAACCCACCATAATCCTGAAGCACCCTGTATCATGTGCTCATGGTGTGAGTACCAAGTGTATTTACTTTAGGAATTTGGAGTAATGGGATAGCAAACTTGTGAAAAGTGTCTGGGTGATTCTGTATATACCCCTATTTGAAGTCTCACAAAGCAGGAACATCAAAGTGTTTTCATATCGGACCACGATATTCCTGAAGAACACACTGTCATGTACTCAGGGCAAGAGGAACAAGTGATATTACTGTAGAAATTTGGAGTAATGGTTTGACAAACTTGTGAAAAGTGTGAATTTGTGTCTGTATAGACAAAAATTTGAGATCCCGTAAAATAGGTAAATCAGAGCGTTTTCATATCAGACCAAAGTATTATCATATTACACCACCATATTCCAAAAAAACCCTGTATCATGTACTCATGGTATTAAGATAAAATGATTTTACTACAGGAATTTGGAGTATCGGGGTGGCAAACTTGTGAAAAGTGTCTGTATGCTCTTGTACATACCACTATTTGTAGTGTACGTGTAACTTTAATTTTATTTTAACTTTGCACATACTGTACATTTTTTACTTTTACTTTTTACTACTGTTTTTAGAGTTATTCTTATATTTTCTTTTTTTATTCTCTTAAGATTATATTTGGTGAATGGAGGAACAGCAAAGTAAGAATTTCATTTTACAGTGCAACTGCCTGGTCTACTGTGCACATGACAATAAAACTCTTGAATCTTGAATCTTGAATTTGAACTCCCATAAAACAGGCAAATCAAAGTGTTGTCATATTATAGGGAATTATAGGAATTTGGAGTAATGGGATAGCCAACTTGTGAAAAGTGTCTTTTCAGTTCTTTGAAGACCACAATTTGCCAAGTCCCATAACACAGGTAAATCAGTGTTTTCATAGCAGACCACGATATTCCTGAAGAAAACTCTTTTATGCGTTCATGGTATGAGGAAAAAGTTACATTACTGTAGCAATTTGGAGTAATGTGGTGGCAAACTTATGAAAAGTGTCTGTGTGATTCTGTATATACCACTATTTGAAATCGCATAAAACAGGCAAATCAAAGTGTTATTATATCTGGGACTATTATGGGACTTCAAATTTTGGTCTTTATATAACCAATGGACACATTTCATAAGTTTTCCATCCCATTACTCCAAATTCCTATAGTAAAATCATTTGTTCTTTAAACCTATGAGTACAGGATACAGTGTTCTTCAGGAATATTGTGGACTGAAATGATAACACTCTGATTTACCTGTTTTATGGGATGTCAAGTTGAGGTCTATACAGGAACGAATACACACTTTTCCCAGTTTGCCATCATATTACTTTAAATTCCTGCAGTAATATCACTTGTTCCTCATAAAATGAGTATATGAGAGACGGTTCTTTAGGAATGTTGTGGTCTGAAATGAAAACAGTTTTATTTGCATTTTTTACTTCAATTAATGGGATTTACAGAATCACACAGACTCTTTTCTCATGTTTGCCATCCCATTATTCCAAATTCATACAGTAATATCACTTGTTCCTCATATCATGAATACATGAGAGAGATTTCTTCAGGAACATTGTGGTGGGATATGATAAAACTATGAGTTAACTGTTTTATGGGACTTCAAATTGTGGTCTTTTTACAACTTATTGGACAGGTTTCATAAGTTTGCCATCACATTACTCCAAATTCCTCGTGTAAAATCATGTATTCTTTATCATGTGAGTACAGGAGAGAGGTTTCTGAATGAATAACGAATACTGGGCTTTGTTGATAACACTTTGTTTTCCATGTTTAATGGCACTCCAAATTGTGATCTATACAGAACAGAATTCACACTTTTCATAAGTTTGCCATCCCATTACTCCAAATTCCTATAGTAAAATCATTTGTTCCTTATACCATGAGTACATGATACAGTGTTCTTCAGGTACAACCACAATTCCAATGAAGTTGGGACTTTGTGTAAAACATAAATAAAAATCAAATCAAATCAAATCAAATCAAATTTATTTATATAGCGCTTTTTACAACTGATGTTGTCACAAAGCAGCTTTACAAAAATGGGAATCACAGCACAGAGAATCAGACAAAACACTGAACATAATATACAGAATATACAGAACCCCCGTGAGCGCTGAGGCAAGGAAAAACTCCCTCAGAGCTGGAGGAGGAAGAAACCTCGGGAGGACCAAGACTCACATCTAAAGGGGGGACCATCCTACCACTGGTCAGACAACTTATAAGTTAAACATTGAAAAGTCAATTTTACATCCACGCAGTTCTAATATATTCAGGTGTGTATAATCAACAGTGGAAACAATTAGAGTTCATATAGATTTGGATGTGATCTGTAGTGGAGAAGCTGCGTTCCAGAAACTTCCATCAGTCTGGTCAATCAGGGGGACAGGGGGACTTGAGGGTGGGACATCCATCAGTATTGGGCCGGACCGGTGGACAGTCAGTAACTCGGAGGAAGGAAAGATTTAGGAATTAGTTTAGACTGGATTTATGAAGAACAGAAAATGTAAAAAATTATCAGAGTGTGACTAATGACTCCGGCAGGTCTGAATATGACAGCCTAACTAAAGGGAGAGAGCCAGAAGGTAACATAGACACGGAGGCTCCCTGAGACACTGGCATTCACCCACTCCACCGTCCACAAACCTGAGTGACTGCATGTAGTGAGTGACAGCAGCACCAGCATCTCAGTTTACCCACAATTCACTATGTCCATGAACCCCTGGATCTGCAGCCTTATCTAAAGGGAATTAACATTAACTACCAAAAGCTAAACTAAACAAGTAAGTTTTTAGTCTAGACTTAAAGATTGAGACTGTGTGGAAAGATTGAGAAAAACAGAATACAATGATTTGCAAATCCTTTTCAACCTATATTCAATTGAATACACTACAAAAACAAGATATTTAATGTTCAAATGCATAAACTTTATTGTTTTTTGCAAATATTCACTCAATTTGAATTTGATGCCTGCAACACGTTCCAAAGAAGTTGGGACAGGGGCAACAAAAGACTGGGAAAGTTGAGGAATGCTCAGAAAACACCTGTTTGGAACATTCCACGAATGAACAGGTTAATTGGAAGCAGGTGTCATGACTGGGTATAAAGGGAGCATCCACTTTGTGAACAACTGCATGAGCAAATACTCCAACAGTTTAAGAACAACGTTTCTCAACGTGCAATTGCAAGGAATTTAGGGATTTCATCATCTACAGTCCATAATATCATCAAAAGATTCAGAGAATCTGGAGAAATCTCTGCAAGTAAGCAGCAAGGCAGAACACCAACATTGAATGCCTGTGACCTTCGATCCCTCAGGCCAGGGGTGCAACTACATACTTTCTGAGGTGGATGCAGACATATTATCCCCCCCCCCCCAAAACCCCGCCCCTTAACTTAAAGTGACTGAAAAAAATTAAAATTAAAATCAAATATTTAAGCAGGCAAGCTAAAATAAGGAACTTTATAAACAGAATACAAATTAAATGGTAAGCAAAAAACAAGCAATGAGGATTTAATTAAGAAGAAATAAAATAATTCAGAATAAACTGATAAGTGGACAGGCTAAAATGTAACGCAGTAAAATAGAGATTAATAATTAGAATAATAAAATATAAGCACAAAGAAAGAGGGTTAAAACACCAAGTTTATATAAAAAAGTAAATTATGGAAATAAACAGTAAAACAGTAGACAGAATAAATAAAAGGAAGAAATAAATGAAATAAAAAGGTAAAAGGCGAAAAGTATGGAATAAAATAAATAAAAAGGTAAAACAGAAAATTAAATAAATAAAAGGACAAAATAAATAAAAATGTAAAGGAAAACAGTTACAGGCTGAATGTGTCTGAATGTGGCTAGAAACTAAGAGTTTAAGATGATTTAGTGACACCAGCGAGCTGAGCTTTAGACCAGGCTACCATGGTTAGGATATTAACTAGAATGTTGACTAGCTAGGTTAGCTAGCTAAACAGGCTACTATAAAGAGCTATGGCTTGACTAATGTCACTCGTTTTGAAGTTAAACCGAGAAAATAACCAGTTCAGGGTTAATCAGGTCGTAGCTGGAGAACCAAGTTTAGCTTTAACGTTAGCTTGCTGCCTCACTGCTATCATTCATCTGGCTGGCTGGGTAATATTAATATGGCTAGCCTTAGCTAGCACAGTAACATACATCTTAAACTGAAAAGGCGATCTCTTCTGATTGTGTGAATCTATTCACGGTGAAGTACGGGATCTTTGGGGAAACTATGGAAGGTTTGACCTCTATTAGATTCCTTTATTTTTGAATAAGTGCATTTGGGAACGCAGCAGTGAGGCAGCTTTGCTAGAACCCAGTGGTCCAACGCTACTTTCATACCCTACAGTCTCGTTTTGGTAGACAAAGGTGACGTAGGTGAATAAAGCGTATAAACTGACCAACCTGCTGTCTTTCAACCACTTTGAGAAGCTTTTCTTCATCCCTACAACATCTTTTTCTCTCTCCCTCTTCCGTTTTCTGTTTTGTGCCCCGGGGAGCTTTTTTTTCTGCCCCTCCATCCTGAACACCCTGCAGGTGCTTGCGCCTTGACGCGCCTTGACGCGTTCCCTATGGGGCGCGTTCTCAAGCGCCTGTGTTTGGGAGCAAATGACAGGAGGGTGGGGACGGAGTGGATGGGCGCCTGATTAGTGCTGTGCTGTTTTTTGATGTGTATTATCATACTTGAACAAACAGCTCTTACAGAAAATGCAGACTAGAAATAATTTTCCGGCATCGTTTTGGCGCCCCTCTAGTGCAGCGCCCATATGCGCCGCATACGCTGCATACCCCCTTTTTGCGCTACTGCCTCAGGCGGCACTGCATTAAAAACAGAAATCATTCTGTAAGGGATATTACCACATGGGCTCAGGAACACTTCAGAAAACCACTGTCAGTGAACACAGTTTGTTGCTCCATCTACAAGTGCAAGTTAAAACTCTGCCATGCAAAGCAAAAGCCATATATCAACAACACCCAGAAACACCGCCGGCTTCTGTGGGCCCGAGCTCATCTGAGATGGACTGTAGTGGAAAAAGTGTCCAAATTGTTTTTGGAAATCATGGACGTTGTGTCCTCTGGGCCAAAGAGGAAAAGGACTGTCCGGAATATTATCAGTGCAAAGTTCAAAAGCCAGCATCTCTGATGGTATGGGGGTGTGTTAGTGCCCATGGCATGGGTAACTTACACATCTGTGAAGGCACCATTAGTGCTGAAAGGTACATACAGGTTTTGGAGCAACATATGCTGCCATCCAAGCAACATCTTTTTCAGGGACGTCCTGCTTATTTCAGCAAGACAATGCCAAGCCATATTCTGCACGTGTTACAACAGTGTGGCTTCATAGTGAAAGAGTGCGGGTACTAGACTTTACTGCCTGCAGTCCAGACCTGTCTCCCATTGAACATTTTTGGCGCATTATGAAGCGCAAAATACGACAACAGAGACCCCGGACAGTTGAGCTACTGAAGTTGTACATCAATCAAGAATGGAATAGAATTCCACCTTCAAAGCTTCAACAATTAGTGTCCTCAGTTCCCAAACGCTTATTGAGTGCTGTTAAAAGGAAAGGTGATGTAACACAGTGGTAAACACGCCCCTGTCCCAACTTCTTTGGAACGTGTTGCAGGCATCAAATTCCAAATAAGTGAATATTTGCAAAAACTATAAAGTTTACCCGTTTGAACATTAAATATCTTGTCTTTGTAGTGTATTCAATTGAATATAGGTTAAAAAGGATTTGCAAATCATCGTATTCTGTTTTTATTTATGTTTTACACAAAGTCCCAACTTCATTGGAACTGGGGTTGTAGTTCAGAATGCTGCAGCTAGAGTACTAACTAAAACCAGAAAATTTGATCACATTAGCCCGGTTCTATCAGCATTACGCTGGCTTCCTATCAAATTCCGTATTGACTATAAAATTCTCTTACGTATAAGTAAGACGTATAAAGCCCTGCATGGTCTCTCACCGGAGTACCTGCAAGATCTTATTTCCCATTATGAACCGCCTCGCTTACACAGATCCCAGGATGTTGGTTTTCTACTGGTTCCTAAAATTCTGAAGACTTCAATGGGTGGAAGAGCCTTTTCTTACAAAGCCCCCAAATTGTGGAATAATCTCCCAGTTAATGTTCGGGACTCTGACACAGTCTCAACTTTTAAGTCTAGACTGAAAACATATTTGTTTAGTTTAGCTTTTGATAATTAGCCTTCCCCTTTAGATAAAGGCAGGAGATCCAGGGCTTCATGGACACAGAGGCTTATGGTAAACTGAGATGTTGGTGCTGTTGACCCACCACTTCACGCAATCGCACAGGTTTGTTTGACGGTGGAGTGGGTACTCTCATATCTATGTTACCTTCTGGTTCTGTCTTTTTAGTTTATGCTGTTATAGTTAGATCAGCCAGAGTCACCAAATAATATTTTTTTTCCCATATTTCCTACAGTCATACTCCTGACCAGAACTAATTTTATCTCTTTACTCTTCGTGTGATAATGACTGCCCTCCCGTCCTGCTGAATGCTGTTGGAAGACTGACCATCAGGGCTTCCTCCTCACCATAACCAACCTGCTGTCCTGTTCATTTGCAACACCCTCAATTACGTCACTGTGCCATCCAGGTGTACCAGCATTGAGATAGGATGTGACTGTTTTAACTCACTCACACTTCTCATAAAGACTCAGTCAGAGACTGCCTCAGTCAGAGACCACTTCAGTCAGAGACTTCAAATAGAGATCCTCTTAGCTTCTGTTTAGTATTTAGCTTATTAAATTGTAAATACTGTTTGACCAAAAGAGGACGGGTATCCCCTTGTGAGTCTGGGTTCCTCCCAAGGTTTCTTCCTCCAGTCTGAGGGAGTTTTTCCTTGCCAACGTCACCTCTGGCTTCCTCATGGGGGGATATATGCTTATTATGATATATGATTATTTAAAAAATCATACATTGTGATTTCCGGATTTTTTTTTTTTAGATTATGTCTCTCACAGTGGACATGCACCTAAGATGAAAATTTCAGACCCCTCCATGATTTCTAAGTGGGAGCACTTGCAAAGTCGCAGGGTGTTCAAATACTTATTTTCCTCACTGTATTCCAAAGTTACACTGACAAAATAGTCTGCAGCTACAAGGACAAACCATTTGGCATTAGTTAAGTTTGTTGATAAGACGTTGCACACTGTGTATGGTGGAAAACATGACAAATACCTTCCAACTCAGGGCAAATGAATAAAGACCAAACAAGTCACTTTAAAACGTATATTGTCTCTATGTTTTGTGTATACTTCACTATATTTTGTGTATATTGTCTCTATGATTTGTGTATATTTCTGTTTTGTGCATATTTCACTATATTTTGTGTATATTTCACTATATTTTCTGTATATTGTCTGCTTTGTGTATATTGTCTCTATGTTTTGTGTATATTTCACTATATTTTCTGTATATTGTCTCTATGTTAGTGTATATTTCTCTGTTTTGTGTATATTTCACTATATTTTGTGTATATTGTCTCTATGTTTTGTGTATATTTCACAATATTTTGTGTATATTGTCTGTTTTGTGTATATTTTTGTTTTTTCTGTATATTTCACTATATTTTGTGTATATTGTCTCTATGTTTTGTGTATATTTCACTATATTTTGTGTATATTGTCTCTATGTTTTGTGTATATTTCACAATATTTTGTGTATATTGTCTGTTTTGTGTATATTTTTGTTTTTTCTGTATATTTCACTATATTTTGTGTATATTGTCTCTATGTTTTGTGTATATTTCACTATATTTTCTGTATATTGTCTCTATGTTTTGTGTATATTTCTGTTTTGTGTATATTTCACTATATTTTCTGTATATCGTCTCTGCATCATAATCACTGTAGCGTATGTACCCCCGGACGCTAATGCTAAGCTGGCTATGAAAGAACTTCATGCAGACATTAGCAAACAACAGACCAAACACCCTGAGGCTGCTTTTATTGTTGCTGGTGACTTCAACCACTCCAACCTGAAAACAGTCCTCCCCAGATTCCATCAACATGTCTTCTGCCACACCAGAGGGTACAAGACTTTGGACCATGTTTATTCAAACCTGCCTGGGGCATACAAAGCAACACCCCTCCCCCACATTGGACAATCTGACCCTTTTCCTCACACCTCGATACTCACCACTCATCCAACGTGTGAAACCCACTGTGAGGACAATAAAAGTGTGGCCAGAAGGGACAGACGCCGTGCTCCAGGACCGGTTTAAAAACCCTGATTGGAATATGTTCACTCACACAGACTTGGATCAGTACGCCTCATCTGTACTGGACCACATCTCCACCACACTCCACCACAGTGTCACCACCCAGAAACAGATCACCATGTACCCCAACCAAAAGCCTTGGATGAACCGGGATGTTCGTCTCCTGCTGAAGGCCCGCAACATCGCCTTCAGGTCGGGAGATGCACAGGCCTACAGTGCAGCCAGGGCTGAGCTGAAGAAGGGCATCAAAAAGGCCAAACACCACTACAAAGGGAAGGTAGAAGAACACTTCTCCAACTCCGATCCCCAGCGTATGTGGCAAGGACTCCAGATTATGACAGATTACAAGACCATCAACCCCTCCCCCGCCTCCTCTGATGTTTCCTTCCTCAACGAGCTCAACAATTTCTATGCTCGTTTTGAGATAGGGAACCCAACAACTGCAACCAAAGCAGATGTGTCTGCAGACCACCAACCACTGACTCTTTCTCCCACCGATGTAGGAGTGGCGCTGGGCAGGATTAAAGCCCACAAGGCTGCGGGTCCTGATGGCATCCCTGGATGTGTTCTCAGAACATGTTCTGGTGAGCTGGCAGGAGTGCTGACGGACATATTCAACATGTCCTTGGCCCATGCTGTGATACCAAGCTGCTTCAAAACCACCTCCTCGTCCCGATACCCAAAAATTCCAAACCATCACGACTGAATGACTACCACCCGGTAGCCCTCACCCCCATCATCACAAAGTGCTTTGAGCGGCTGGTCCTAGCACAGCTCAAATCCTGCCCCCCCCCCCCTCCCTGGACGCCCACCAATTTGCATACCGCAAGAACAGGAGCACAGAAGATGCAGTCTCCATAGCACTGCACTCTGTCCTCTCACACCTGGACAATAAAAATACCTCCATCAGGATGCTGTTCGTAGACTTCAGTTCAGCATTCAACACAGTCATCCCCTCAAAACTCATCACAAAACTCACAGACTTGGGTATTAGTTCCCTCATGTGCAACTGGTTACTGGACTTCCTGACTATCGCTGCACCATTGAGAGCATCCTGACCAACTGCATCACAGTATGGTACGGGTGCTGCTCTGCCTCAGACCGGAAGGCGCTGCAAAGGGTGGTGAAAGCTGCCCAGCGCATCATCGGTGCACCACTTCCTGCCATAGAGGACATCTACAGGAAGCGGTGTCTGAAGAGGGCTGGGAAAATCATCAAAGATCCCAGTCACCCAGTACACAGACTCTTCACCCCCCTGCCCTCTGGGAGGCGCTACAGGAGCCTCCGGACTAAGACCACCAGGTACCGGAACAGCTTCTTTCCAACAGCTGTCACACTCCTGAACTCTGCCTCCTGACATCTAAACAAATAACAATGGACTGTACCCTAACACACACCAATAACACACAGACTTACACACCACTCAACACCACTTACCGGCACTTACATCTGCTGTATATACTGCCCATTATTGTATATACTGTGTAAATACTCTACCTGTTCATAAGTACATACTTATCCCCCTTCATATTTATAACCGGTTCATAGTACTTTATACCCCTTCATATTTATAACCTGTTCATAGTACTTATACCCCTCATATTTATAACCTGTACATTCTTGTTTATAACCTGTATAACCCCCTTCATGTTCATACCCCCTCATATTTTTTTTTAACCTGTATATACTATACTTACTGTACATTGTAAGATATATATTTATATTGCTGCTAAGCACTTCTGGATGGATGCAAACTGCATTTCGTTGCTTGTACCTGTGACATACGCAATAAAGTTGAATTCTATTCTATTCTATTCTATATTGTCTCTATGTTTTGTGTATATTTCTGTTTTGTGCATATTTCACTATATTCTGTGTATATTGTCTCTATATTTTGTGTATATTTCACTATATTTTCTGTATATCGTCTCTTGATGTTGTGTATATTTCTCAATGCTTTGTGTATATTGTCTCTATGTTAGTGTATATTTTGTGTATATTTCTCTGTTTTGTGTATATTTCACTATGTTTTGTATATATTGTCTCTGTTTTGTGTATATTTCACTATATTTTGTGTATATTGTCTGCATGTTAGTGTATATTTTGTATATATTTCTCTATGTTTTGTGTATATTTCTGTTTTGTGCATATTTCACTATATTTTGTGTACATTGTCTCTATGTTTTGTGTATATTTCACTATATTTTGTGTATACTTAATATAATTTAATATATTTCAATATTTTTTATTTATTTTACTTATTTACTGTCTGTAGAGCGACTAGCTGAGCCTCACCACAAGCATTTCAATGCATAAATGTCCTGACGTGTTGTGCAAATAAACAAATAAGACAAATAAACTTGAAACAAAAGGGGGTGTGAAACGTTCTTGTGCTCGCTTACAAGCTAAACGTGCGCTCTATTTACGCAGCAGGGACGTGACGTCACGGGCACTGTACGGCGCGCCGCTGGTGACCGGAACGGAAAGCGCGGAGTGACCGAAAGCGGGGAAAGCAGAGGTAAAGCAGGAACACGGCGGTGAGAGTGGTGGCTCCGGTGTGTGCGGTATCTTTAGAGGCGATTTCGAAACACGTCCTTTTCGTTTTGTAGCGCTTAAAGCGCCGTTTCCTGGCGGTCGTAAATAGTCTTTTTGGGCCTCTGCGCTGCCGTCGTTTCTGAGCCTGATCGTAAAGCCCGCCCCCTTCATGCCTATTGGAGCGAAGCGCACATTCCGCTCTTTCTATTGGACGATCACCACGCCGCTCAAGCCTTTGTGTCACTAGGAAGTGGATATGCTGTCCGATAACTGAACCGTAGCAGCGTTTTAATAAAAATAATAGCGCGTCTACATTTAATAAACATCCCGCCGCGCCGGGGTTTCTGCGCTTTATGCGCTTTTATTTGATGTGCAGTATGAAGAGCTGTATGAATGTTTTATCGTACAGCTGGGCCTTCAGTCAGCTAGGCTAACTAGTTAGCATCATGGGTTTAAACCTTGAGTGCCGATTATAATCTGATTAAAGCGCTGATTATATTCGGAGCTCTGCGCTCTACAGATTATATGTAGTTTAAGTTAAAGTTTTAAGTATAAACTAGTTTCTTAATTGGCTACTATTAGCTTTGTAACCACGGCGGAGTTCAGCTGATCATCTGCGTGTTTCTGTGTAGTGGTTGGTGTAGTGTAGTGGGTATATAGCGGTCTGTGTGGTGTAGTGGGTAACACCTCTGCCTTCCACGCTGTAGGCTGGGGTTCAGTGCCCCGCCTGGGTAAACACCGTACACTATACCAACAAGAGTCCTGATCAAATTGTAAATTACTCTGCATAAGAGCGTCTGCCAAATGCCGTGAATGTAAATGTATCTCGTGCTACAGACTGGAATAAAGCTTATGATCTAAAGCAAACGGCAGATTATAATAATAATAATACTTTCTATTAAAGTTGTTAACTGATTATATAACTTAAGTGTGCATCCTACGAGTCTCCTACATGCTCGACCCTGAACTGGCCACCATTAGCTTTCCAGCCACTCCGCTGCCTGTGCGGCTGAATGTAGAACAGTGGAATTGTGTTCAATTTGCTGGCTAGTTGTGCTAAAACCGTACGCAGGAGAACCCACACAAGGAAACCATGTAGATGATCATTTAGAAGTATAGCTTAAATCAGCGGTGTCCAGTCTTATCCACAAAGGGCCGATGTGGCTACAGGTTTTCCCTCAAAACAAGCCAGAGCACACCTGACTCCCCTTGTTTAATTAGTGTTTGCAGTGTTAAAACTGCTGATCGTTATGGTGGAACAGATCTGGCAAAATAAAATAAAGTTAAAAATAAGTGACTCAGTAAATCAGTATATGAAATTTAATTGCAAAGAATAATGAAAATGAATCTAAAAATAAAAAATTATACATAGAAATTAACATTAAAAAACACCTGTAGATCAATGGTGCATGTCTTGCGGTAACTAAAGACAAGACAATGTCCACTTACAGGCAACAGATAGTCAGAGATGGGAGACTCTTGGCTGTTCTGACTGAAAATGCAAGTACGGATTATTTAGTCTGGTGTGGAGGCTGTGGCGGAGAGGTCCATTTTGCTGGGTTTGCTGATAAAGAGGTAGACCCTGTAATGTTCAGAAATTTGGAGGAGGGGTTCATCGGCTTTTTTTTTTTTTTGGCAAAATTCAGATCACACCCAGACATTTAGATGCCTTTTTCACATACTGCCTGTGGAAACTAGCCAAAGTTATTTATCATAAGGTTTTTCTGTCCGTGACACTTTAATTCTTTTTGGAGTTGGTGAAAGAACAGTTTAATTAAGTCTTCTCCTGGTCTTGATCGCTAAGATTGCTAAACCTGAACATGAAAAACATGCCCCCTCATTAAGATAAGATAGTCCTTTATTAGTCTTACAACGGGGAAATTCTAAGTAGTATGTCAACAAAGGGCCAGCAACGAAAGAAAGAAGAAATAACAAGAAGAGAATTAACAAGCAAGTAATTTACTTTGTTAACTATTTAATAAGGTTTTTTACAATTTGTTACTTGTTATTATATAGAGAATATATATAAAAATAAACATAAAAAATATAAACTCTATACTTCACAAAAAAATAAAAAATTATAAATAAATAAAAAAGCTAAGGTATTTACACTGTAAGGATATTTTGTCTGAAATTCACATGGAGCTTTGCTCATGATGTACTGATTTATATTTCACACGTGACGGTGAGGTGTTACAATATAAACTTTATAAATACAAAGCTCAGTATTTACACTGTAGAGATATTTAAAAATACATTGCACACAGGAAAAGGTGATAAGATCACAGTATGTTCTGTAGGTGTGTGAGGTCCAATGGGTGGAGGGGGTTCTACTGGGAGCAGTGTTGTTGGACATTCTTAACAGCAGCAGGAAGGACCTGCGAAAGCACTCCTTCACACAGTTGAGGTGAAGCAGCCGGTCACTGAAGGAGCTGCCCAGTCAGTCTCCAGCATGGATGCTAGTCTGGCTGACATCCTCCTGTCTCCCACCGTCTGCACTGGGTCTAGGGGGCTTCCCAGGACAGAGCTGGCCCTCTCAACAAGTCGGTCAAGTCTCTTCCTGTCCGCAGTTGAGATGCTGCTGCCCCAGCAGACCACTCCGAAGAAGATGGCTGATGCCACAACAGTGTCAAAGAAAATCCTCAGGAGCGCCCCCTGCACTCCAAATGACCTCAGTCTCCTGAGCGGGTAGAGGTGCTCTGGCCTTTCATATAAAGTGCAGTAGTGTTTTCTGACCAGTTCAGTCTATTGTTACGATGAAAACCCAGGTACTTTATAAGAGCCCACCCTTTCAATGTCCCTTACCTGGATGTTCACTGGTGAAGGAAAGTGACTGTGTCTGCGGAAGTCCACCACCATCTCTTTGGTTTTCCCCCACGTTAATCAGGAGATGGTTCCTCAGGCACCAGTCCACAAAGTCCTGGGTCAGTTCTCTGTACTCTCTGTCGTCTCCGTCTGTAATGAGTCAGATGATTGCTGAGTCATCAGATAGCTTCTGTAGATGGCAGTTTAGTGAGCTGTACATGAAGTCTTCTGTGTACAGGGTGAAGAGGAGCGGTGCCAGGACTGTACCCTGCGGGGCCCCTGTGCTGCTCAACACCATGTCAGACACACTGTCCCTTGCCCTCATATACTGTGGCCTAGAATTCAGTTTTATAGGTGGTGATCCACCCCTGTGGTCCCCAGCTTGTCCCTCAGGAGCCTAGGCTGTATGGTGTTAAAGGCACTGGAGAAATCAAAGAACATGATTTTTACAGTGCTCCCGGGATTCTCCAGGTGAGAAAGAACTCTGTGTAGGAGTGGGTAAATAGATGAGCTGACCAGAGGGCGGAGATACACAAGGACCAGCCTCTCTAACATCTTCATCAAATGTGACGTCAGTGCCACCAGCCTGTAGCTACTGAGGTCCTTTGGTTGCTGTATCTTCGGCACCGGTACCGCCCAAGATGTTTTCCGCAGTTATGGTACCTTCCCGAGCTTCAGGCTGATGAACGTGTGTTCAACTATCCCACACAGCTGATCTGTGCAGGACTTAAAGAGCCTGGCGCTGATGCCATCCGGACCCGCAGCATTCCTCACTTTGATCTTTCTGAGCTCTTTTCTCACCTGGGCTGTTGTAAGGCACATATTTGAGCAGGGGGACTGGTTGCTGGAATGTGCAGGTAGGGGGGTTGAGCTGACAGCAGAAAGAGATCAGTGGTGGGTGACTGTGAGATGAGAGTTGTAAATAGGGGGGTAATTGAGGGAGAGAGGGCAGGGCAGTACCATGGGAGACCAGAACAGGGGGGTTGCAGTAGGGTTAACTGTAGGGGTGATCAAATCAATTGAAAAACAGGTTGAGATTGTTCATCCATTTTTAGTCTCCTGCAACCTGAGGGTCGGGTTCCTTGTGTCCAGAAATTGTTTTTAGACTTTTCCAAACCCCACAGATATTGTTCTGCAGCTGTTATTCCATCTTCTTCCTGTAGTTGGCCTTTCCCTCCCTGATTTTCCTTCCCAGTTTCCTCTAAACAGATCTTCCTTGTCACCTGATCTGAAGGCCCTCTTTTCCTCCTTCAGGAGAGCCTTTATCATTATCATATGAACAAAGAAATACATAAATAAATAAATATGTAAATACATAAATTAATTACTTAATAAATCAGTAATAAAATGTAAAATATAAAAATGAACATTGGCATAAAAAATGAATACAGAAGTAAATAAATTGTGAAATGTATAATTGCAGGAAAAGGAATAATGTGTATAATTACTATGAAAATAAGAAATATATACTTTATTTTCTTCATACTTATGGAGTAATTTTTAAATTTAATTATTTTTCATTTTGGCAGATCTGGATCTGGTGATCTCCTACATTGTTGGAATGAAAACCTGCAGCCACAGGTTAAATGCAGGCTTAAATTTAGCTCTGAATCATAACAACTAATGCAGTGGATATCAGTCTACTATGATTTATTTGTTTATTTATTTTTAACCACTAAAAGGTTGAGAACCCCTGTCATAGACTGTGAAAAAAGGCCCACAATGTAGTCACAATTGCTTGGTTTATTTTGTCTAGTTGGATCTGAATCTGAGTCAACATGCAACTAACAACATAAATAAGATGTTCTGTTTACCTGATATTCTAAAGCTATATAATGTAATGAACAACAGATAATCATGTAATTTTGTTACACTGAGAAGCAGGGCCATGCACAGACATTTTGAGGGTAATATAGCCATTTAACTAACCATAAATCAATTTTACATTTGTAAATTGTTTTAATAGTTGTTCATGTAAGTTATCACATTATCCCAGATATAGTTTCTTATAAACTAGTTTAATAACAGTATGATTTTCCATCTTGAATTTAACGCTGCCATCTAGTCCTAATAATACTTTTGTCCACAGTATCTATCTTTATTTTACTGCTACTGGCATGGCTGTCTCATAGGAACTCTCTCACACTTGGTCATTATCATCTTCATGTGTTTCTGTCCGGAAATGTCACTTAATGCTCAGTATCAGCATTAATTAGAATCGTAATGAGGAGTAGCATTATCAATAGTATTTTCCCAATCAAAATTGCTTGCACATGGTAGAACGACTGCTTAAAACACCTTAGTACCTTAGTACCTTACATATACTTTGCTATTTCAACAGTTCTAATCATTGCATCTAATCAAATGTCTGACTGAATCGTCAACTTTCACCATGCACAAAATGTTATATAGGATTTATGTAAAATATTTTCTAGCCTTACCATTGCAGTTTTCACAATTGCTATTAGAAGTATTTTTACTTGATCACCAGATTCTTCAGTGCTCTTTGAACTGGAGCTTTTGGGGTTAGTCTATTTATAGGAAAAGGTTGCTTGACATTCCTGTCATAATTCTTAACCTGCTGCACTACTAAATGTTTGAATCCAGCAAAACTACGCTCCCCTTAGCTGCCTGCATTGCTGACGGTAATTTTAATGTACTATAAACATTCCATTAAAAAAAAAACATGCAGTTTAGCAGTTTGAACATTAATGTTACATGTTAGCATCTCATAGTGAAAAATAATTTGACTTCTGTTAGCTACATCTGCTTGTTGGTTAAAAATTCATCACTACCTGTTCAAGAACATGTCACCTGCTAGAAAAAAAGCTAATGCATGTTTTCTATGTTAGCCAGCTAATCCACTAAGGTTGGTTCGTGTGATAGCATAATCCATCCATTTCTAATAGGGGGGGGGGGGGGGTGCTGGAGCCTATCCCAGCGGTCAACGGGCGGAAGGCAGGATACACCCTGGACAGGTCACCAGTCCATCGCAGGTGATAGCATAATATAAGGGAAAATTGTGTGACGTGCAAATGTGAAAGTTTTGTTTGCATTGTTCAGGAGCATATGTTGACATTTTTGTTCACAGGGAATCCCATTGGTTATACCAACTGTCAATCATTTCAACAACTTTAAAAGACTCACCTGGATCTCTCACACAGCATCAACACTTAGTTTAGATTTTACAGTCTTAAATGAAAGGGTGCATAAGGCCCACTGAGGCATGTCTGTCAAAAAGTAATGAAAGTTTGGGTGATATGGCAATTAAATTTGGTCTAATTATACACTATACTGCCGAAAGTATTCGCTCGTCTGCCTTCACACATGTATGAAATTGAGTGAGATCCCATTCTTAACCCATAGCGTTTAATATGATGTCAGCCCACCCTTTGCAGCTATAACAGCTTCAACTCTTCTGGGAAGGCTTTGCACAAGGTTTAGGAGTGTGTTCATGGGAATTTCTGACCGTTCTTCCAGAAGCGCATTTGTGAGGTCAGACACTGATTTTGGACGAGAAGGCCTGGCTCGCAGTCTCTGCTGTAATTCATCCCAAAGGTGTTCTGTCAGGTTGAGGTCAGGACTCTGCAGGCCAGTTAAGTTCTTCCACACCAAACTTGCTCATCCATGTCTTTATAGACCTTGCTTTGTGCAGTCATGTTGGAACAAAAGGGGCCATCCCCAAACTGTTCCCATGAAGTTGTCCAAAATCTCTTGGTGCTGAAGCAATAAGAGTTCTTTTCACTGGAACTAAGGGTCCAAGCCCAACTCCTGAAACACAACCCCACACCATAAACCCCCTCCACCAAACTTTACACTTGGCGCAATGCAGTCAGACAAGTACCGTTCTCCTGGCAGCCGCCAAACCCAGACTCGTCCATCGGATTCCCAGACGGAGAAGTGTGATTGGTCACTCCAGAGAACACCGCTTTAGAGTCCAGTGGCGGTGCTTCACACCACTGCATTCCCTGCTTTGCATTGCGCTTGGTGATGTAAGGCTTGGATGCAGCTGCTTGGCCATGGAAACCCATTCCATGAAGCTCACTACGCTGTTCTTGAGCTGTTCTGAAGGCCACATTGAGTTTGGAGGTCTGTAGCGATTGACTCTGCAGAAAGTCGGTGACCTCTGCGCACTATGTCCCTCAGCATCTGCTGACCCTGCTCTGTCATTTTACGTGGCCGACCACTTCATGGCTGTGTTGCTGTCGTTCCCAATTGCTTCCACTTTGTTATAATCCCACTGACAGATGGCTGGAATATTTAATAGTGAGGAAATTTCACGACTGGACTTGTTGCACAGGTGGCATCCGATCATGGTACCATGCTGGAATTCACTGAGCTCCTGAGAGCGGCCCATTCTTTCACTAATGTTTCTAGAAGCAGGCTGCAGGCCTAGGGGCTTGGTTTTATACAGCTGTGGCCATGGAAGTGATTGGAGCACCTGAATTCAATGGTTTGGATGGGTGACAATACTTTTATCAATATAGTGTAGCAGTTATGGCCTATTTATATTTCATCAAATTACTATTATTATTTTTCTCCAGAGACAACTCAGACAAAGAAGTCATTTAGCCCGGCCTTGTGCACGTCCTTGTTGAGAAATGTGTAGGGTGTTGGTTTAGCAACACTTAAAATGGGGGAAAAAAAAAAAAAAGATTTAAAATTCTTAACATCACTGTTTCAATCAATATATCTAAAAAATAGGAGCCTATCTCAGCAGTCATTAGGCAGAAGGTAGGATACACCCTGGACAGGTCTTCAGTCCATCGCAGGGCAGACAGACACAATCACTCATACACCTAGGGGCAATTTAGCATGTCCAATTGGCCTAACTGCATGTCTTTAGACTGTGGAAGGAAACCGGAGAACCCAGAGGAATATATCATCAAATCATTATTATACTGCTGGTACAACTCCAATTCCAGTGAAGTTGGGACGTTGTGTAAAACAAAAAAATAGAATACGATGATTTTACAAATCCTTTTCAACCTATATTCAATTGAATACACTACAAAGACAAGATATTTAATGTTCAAACGGACAAACTTTATTGGTTTTTGTAAATATTCACTCATTTTGAGTTTGATGCCTGCAACACGTTCCAAAGAAATTGGGACAGGGGCATGTTTACCACTATGTTACATCACCTTTCCTTTTAACAACACTCAATAAGTGTTTGGGAACTGAGGACACTAATTGTTGAAGCTTTGTAGGTGGAATTCTTTCCCATTCTTGCATGATGTACAACTTCAGTTGCTCAACAGTCCGGGGTCTTCGTTGTCGTATTTTGCACTTCATAATGTGCCACACATTTTCATTGGGAGACAGGTCTGGACTGCAGGCAGGCCAGTCTAGTATCGCATTCTTTTACCACGAAGCCACACTGTTGTAACACGTGCAGAATGTTGCTTGGATGGCAGCATATGTTGCTCAAAAACCTGTATGTACCTTTCAGTATTAATGGTGCCTTCACAGATGTGCAAGTTACCCATGCCATGGGCACTAACACACCCCCATACCAATAGAGATGCTGGCTTTTAAACTTTGCGCTCATAACAATCCGGACAGTCCTTTTCCTCTTTGGCCATGATTTCCAAAAACAATTTGAAATGTGGACTTGTCAGACCACAGGACACTTTTCCACTTTGCGTCAGTCCATCTCAGATGAGTATTTCTGGGTGTTGTTGATATATGGCTTTTGCTTTGCATGGCAGAGTTTTAACTTGCACTTGTAGATGGAGCGACAAACTGTGTTCATTGACAATGTTTTTCTGAAGTGTTCCTGAGCCCATGTGGTAATATCCAGAATGATTTCTGTTTTTAATGCAGTGCTGCGTGAGGGATCGAAGGTCACGGGCATTCAGTGTTGGTTTTCTGCCTTGCCACTTATGCCTAGTTCACACTACACGATTTTAGCCTGGTTTTTCAGTCGGCAACTGTTTTTTGTAGATCGCCAACAGAAACCTGTGGTCGGAGGCAAATCGGTCACTTTTGTCACAAACAAAATTTGGTCATAGGTCAGTAACGTGAGTGGGTACTAAAAGAGCATCGTAGAGAGCTAAATTGTTCAGATGTAAAGGTAGGGAGGATTTCGCTAAAATAAACTATTTAAAACTAAACGAATGGACAAAAAATGTTATTTTAAAACACTTTATTGTATTTCTGTAAGAGAACACTAGAGGGTAGCAAACCATCAGACATGCATCAACAGCTTTTTGCACATAGTAAAACAGCCTTCTTTTCTTATGTATTGATATTTATTCATCTGTTCCACAGGACAGTCTGATGGAGTGATAATGCCACAGCTGGATCAACTGAAGAGGAAAATAAAGTCAGGGAAGGAAATGGCCAAAAACATTAAAGCTGGGCCTTCTTTCAGTGAGCCAGACACTGAGGGCGCTCCGTCTGAACCTAAAAGGCCCCAAACCACTAATGTTGGTGGAGCAGATAGATCTCTGTCAGAAGAAAATGAAGGAACTCAGGATGACTCTGAATCCACACAGGCAGACCCTCCTGGCTACCTGGGGGAAAATGACATTTGTGCTTGTTCTTTTTGTGATTTTGTGGCAAAAAACCCAACTGCACTGAAAGTTCACTCTAAAAGGAAACATTCTCAGAGGGCTTTGAGCTCCCACGCAGAAAATGTCTCTCAGAAGAACTGTGGAGAATCAGCTCTTTCTGATGTTAAAGAGATGGAAAACATTCTATACACAGACAGAGAAGACGCATATCAGCCTGAACACTTAGCAGTACCTACACAGCCGGAAATGACATTACTAATGTCACCGAAAAATGTGCCACTCAAACAATCAGAAAGAACTTCCAGTTATCAAACAGAAAACAGCCCAGACCAGTCTCCTGGTAATGAGGCTGAAACAACACAGAATCACTGTGATCAGTCAGCAGGGGACATCTCCAGCCCCACACGGATTCTTCTGGAAATGATTGACCCTTCATTAGGTGACAACAGAAAGTATGGGACATGTGAAATGAAGACAGTAGATGAAGGTACAGAAAACGGTCAGGTTGGATTGACTTGTAGCTCTGATGTGGCGGGTAAACGAACTAGCAAAAGATGCCCAAAGCCTAAAGTCCTGCATGCATGCTCTTACTGTGGACATGAATTTCGAGATAGGCCTAGTCTAGAGATGCACGTGAAAAGACGACACACAAAAGTAATGAACTACTTTTGCAAGTTCTGCTCGTATTCATGTGTGGCCAAGTGTGATTACGAGAAGCACTGCATGAGCAATAAGCACAGAAGAAAAATATTAGAAAAGCGAGAAACATCTTTCGAGGTTGATAAAGTTGACTCTACAGGGGGCACTTCTGAGCACCAGTGCAGCAGCTGCTCTTTCACAGCCAGCAGCTCCATCCTGCTTGTTGAGCACATGAAACTGCAGCATGGTGCAGAGAACAGGCTGCACTGCCAGATGTGCCACTTTTACACTTGCACAGCTGAGGCAATGCAGGCACACCTGGAAGCACCCCTCCACTTGCAAGCTGCTCAGGAGAAAAATACCAGTCCACTGTACCAGCACTGCGTGGAAAAGGTTCTGGTGATTCTTTCCAATGAACAGAGAGAGGAAGAACAGAGAGAAGAGATGAGTGAGCAAGGGGGTAAGAGAGAGGTAGAGCCTCAGAGTGTTTCTAAGTATGTCCCAGAGTTTCAGGAAACTGCAAATTTTTCAACAGAAGAAAACTTTGAGGGAAGCATTACTCACAGACGAAAGCGTGGGAGACCGAAATCGAGTCATGTAACCACCTGCAGCCACTGTGGCCTCATTGCGTCCAATCCCACGAACCTCAGCGTGCATATCCGCCGTAGGCACAGTCGCCTGTACAGCTTCTTCTGCAAGCTCTGCAACTATTACTGCGTAACTAAAGGGGACATGGATCGCCACTGCGAGACTAAGAAGCATATTAAACGAGCGCAGGCAGACGGGGCTGCTGAGGCCGTGGTGTGTTTAGACACTGAGCAGGCAGTTCAAGTGAGTGAGGATGAGGTGGTGTGGGCTGCACAAATGAAAGGAGCGACCGGAGACGAAAAAGACAGTGATGAAATGGAGCAAACTCTGAGTGAGGCACCATGTAAAAAAAACAAGTACGACCTGGTGAACTCATGCAGTCACTGTGATTTTGTTGCCCACTCTATGGCCTCCCTTAGGCTCCATGTGCGGCGCAAACACAAACGGGACTTTGAGTTTGTTTGTCTGGCATGCAGTTATTATGCCGTGACACACAGGGAGATGTCCAGACACATGGCCACAGAAAAACACAAACAGAAACGGGACACCTACCTGCAGCAGAGGGACAGAAAAGATTCAGCTGAGGTGAATCAACACTTGGCATCAGCTAACCAAACAACCTTTACTGAAGATGCACACCAGAACATGAAGAAACCCTCAGCTAAAGAGACAGGAGATTCAGCAGAAGCTCTAGAAAGAACAGATGGAGTAGAGAATGATATGACCTTAGAAAGGGTCACGAAGACCAAAGAGCCAAACCAAAGTTCTGCTGAAAATATGTGTGGCCTGGTGCAGTCAAACAGTCCAGGCGAACATGTAATGGAGTACACTGAGGAGGATGACGAAGATGAAGATGAGGAATCACTGGAGGTGAAAGCTGATGGTGAGAACCTGCGTCTGAGAGCCACTCCATTTGATAAATGCATTTTCCATCTTAAAGCACAGACTGAGGCCCTGCAAGAGGTGACTGAAGGAGACTCTAAACCAACCACCAGAGCATCAAGCCTGCAGGGGGTGAAAAACCAAAGGCTAGCCGAAAGTGCAGGCACTAAAGGAGCTGCTCCGAACCCACGGATCCGCTGTGAAGATTGTGGCTTCTTGGCTGATGGCCTGAGCGGCTTGAATGTCCACATCTCCATGAAGCATCCATCCAAGGAGAAGCATTTCCATTGCCTGCTGTGCGGAAAGTCCTTCTACACAGACAGCAACCTGCAACAGCATCTGAGCAGTGCTGCCCACCTGCGCAATGAACAAGGGAGTGTGGAGGAGCTTCCAGAAGGGGGCGCCAGCTTCAAATGTGTGCGGTGCAGTGAGCTTTGTGGGACAGAACAGGAGCTTTTCTTGCACATCAAAGAGAAACACGAGGAACTGCTGAGAGAGGTTAATAAGTACATTCTAGAGGACACAGAGCAAATCAACCGAGAACGGCAGGAGAACCAGGGCAGTGTCTGTAAATACTGTGGAAAAGTCTGCAAGAGCAGCAACTCCATGGCTTTCCTGGCTCATGTGCGCACACACACAGGTACCACAGGCTGTTTTTATTGGTTCACCAGCAACTTCTGGTTATTTCACCACTCAAACCCACCTTAGATCTAACCAAACTGTGTTGGACTGGGGCACGGATTGTATATTTTATTTTAGTAGTCAATATTGTGTAGTAATCAGTTTTCATGCACTTTGTCACAGGGCAGTCATTTCTGTTTTTATAAACAATCTATAACAGACACAGGTCCTTTTGTTAGAAGAAAAAAAAAATTAGTTTAATGTTCTTTCCTGTGCTCTTTGAAGAACAACTGTGTAAAACAGCATTTTATTGCTCTTTCACTTACAGTTGAACTGAATTTCTGATCTGATGAGAAATTATTTCTGATCTGAAATGAATTCTAATCCAGTATGAAGTGAGCTCTGATCTGTTGTGAAGTTAATTTTTATATAATGTGAAGTGAATTTTAATCTTGATCTGAAGTGAATTCTAATCTGAAACTGACATTATTGTCTAAATAAAACTGACTAAAATGATATCAAAGATCAAACTGTATAAGATCTGGTGATTTTTTGTTCTCTGTGTTTACAGGATCAAAGCCGTTCATGTGTAAAATCTGTAATTTTGCTACAGCACAGCTCGGAGACGCGAGGAACCATGTAAAGAGACACTTAGGCATGAGGGAGTATAAATGCCACGTCTGCGGGTAAGTGTGAAAATTGCAGTTTTATTTCATAGGAGATTTTTTTGTTGTAGAAGACATTCATATATTTTAGTGATTTGAATAGGACGGAAATACATTTCTGTTTCTAAATCAGCCACAAGTGGGCTCTACTGTGTTTGGAGGAGACTTTTATTTTGGAAAACACATAGAATAAAATTGTTTTAGTTCAGTGATTTATCCGACCATATTAATATTACACACAAGTTGTCAAACAACACTTTCAGTCTTTTAAACCTGCACACACACACAAATATGTGCATTCACACAAATGTTTCACTCAACTTGCTTGCATACATTTTTTAAATTTCCTGTGGGAATCCAAATACACAGAGGGTTACACCTAAATGTGTTTTTCTTTGGGAATCCTGCACATTATTGTATGTGATGATATATGAATCTACAGTAAGCATTCTGCTCAGGACAGAACAGGTTTGATTCTGACTAACAAAAGCTCTACTGACAAATTTAGATGATAATGACTCAAATCTGAGGAAGCAAAGTAGAACGGATGTTAGAGGAACAGAAAGCCAAGATTAAACCTCTTCTCTGGTGTCAAGAGCTGTGGCTTCCTAGCTCATCTAATGCTACCTGGGTCCTCTCTAGCAAAAAGACAAGTATACATGACAAAAACTTCTAACAGCGAGATCAAAGTCAACTGATCAGTGGTGGAAAGAGAAAAGCCGAAATCGGACCCATTCCTTGCCGGCTACAGCTTTAAGCTGTAGCCGGCTAGGCTAAACGAATGCGAATATACTGTGCTTCCCATCACAATATGGGCTCGGTTCAAACGAAGCCCTGATTAAAACACCTATTTAGAGGTAGATAAAGAGCACAGCATTGGTATGACTGGGGTTGAAGTAACAAAGATAAATCATAGACTTGTTCTGCTTGGCGACATTCATGCTTGTGTACAGGAGAAACTCACTGCACACACTGTTTCAATAACTGTTGCTCAAATACCACCATTTAGAGGATAAAGAATCTAAGAGCATGCAGAAACTGGTGCTGTAGTGACAAGCGTAATCAAATGTGTTTTGTGGTAGATGGTGGATGTGTCTATTATCCTGTTAGCCACTTGTTTGTGCAGTTTTCTGATTTCTTATACTGATTTAGTGGTTCAATGGATGGAAAAGTATGGCCCAGGACAGCCTTGAGAGCCATTTGCCTTGATTGTGGAAAAGAGACTACTGTTATCTGATCACTCATACTTCCTTCGAAGGTGGTCAGGAATGCACATGATCACGTTTCATTTGTAGTGTGAATGCTATGCTAAAATGTCTTGATGCTCGATTGCGTTAGCAGACCACCATAATCAAGCATCATCACAGCAGCTCACCAGGTTAATTTTTTGTCTTCTCTAATGTTTGCTTACAAGTCTCATTAGCAGTTTATGTGGTCTAAATTTTTTTATAAGAATATATAAGAATTCATCCCAAAGGTGTTCTGTCAGTTTGAGGTCAGGACTCTGTGCAGGCCAGTCAAGTTCTTCCACACCAAACTGGCTCATCATCTTTATGGACCTTGCTTTGTGCACTGGTGCGCAGTCATGTTGGAACAGGAAGGGGCCGTCCCCAAACTGTTCCCACAAAGTTGGGAGCATGAAATTGTCCAAAATCTCTTGGTGCTGAAGCTTTAAGAGTTCTCCTGGCAACCGCCAAACCCAGACTCGTCCATCGGATTTCCAGACAGAGAAGTGTGATTGGTCACTCCAGAGAACAGGTCTCCACAGCTCTAGAGTCCAGTGGCAGCACTTTAGACCACTGCATTCCACGCTTTGCATTGTGCTTGGTTATGTAATGCAGCTGCTCGGCCATGGAAACCCATTCCATGAAGCTCTCTACGCTGTTCTTGAGCAGATCTGAAGGCCACATGAAGTTTGGAGGTCTGTAGCGATTGACTCTGCAGAAAGTTGGTGACCTCTGCACACTATGTGCCTCTCACTGATCTGTCATTTTATGTGGCTGACCGCTTTGTGTCTGAGTTGCTGTCATTCCCAATCGCTTCCACTTTTTTTCCACTTATAATCCCACTGACAGTTGACTGTGGAATATTTAGTAGTGAGGAAATTTCATGACTGGACTTGTTGCACAGGTGGCGTCCGATCACGGTACCATGCTGGAATTCACTGAGCTCCTGAGAGCGACCCATTCTTTCACTAATGTTTGTAGAAGCAGTCTGCAGGCCTAGGGGCTTGTTTTCATACACCTGTGGCCATGGAAGTGATTGGAACACCTGAATTCAATTATTTAGATGGGTGAGTGAATCATTTTGGCAATATAGTGTATGTAAGCAGAAAAGTTCTAACTTTGTGCTGTAACATGTTCTGAGCGCCGTGCTGAGTAATGATTGTTAGCTGTGTGGCTAAATTCCATGTTTTTAAGCATACATCTTAACAGAATATGCTTTTTGCTTGTATTTTTGCTCTAAAGAAAAATATATGCTTTGCTTTACTCTACACGTATTTCTGTGTTACTGAGAAATTTCTGTGAGAGTGTGCATGCTTCGAGCAGTGTAGTGTATCTATTCAACAGCTATTAAGTAAACATAGCTAGGAAACAAGATAGCTAATAAACCAGTTTGGCCACGTTTAAGTCTCCATGGATGCTTAGATGTCCACTTAGCTTACATTTGTAGACTAAATAAAGTGAATGTGAGGGGTTGTCTCCTTGTAACCAGCCAAGTATAATAAATATATTTAACAGCATACATATTCAACCCATGCTATTTCTTGCAGACAATTAATGGCATGTTGTGAGAGGCCTAAAACATAATGTCAAGGCATATTGACAGTTACATGAAGCAATACAACACCAACATTGTTTTTGCTATAACAACATTCATGAAGTGTAAATGTTTGCAGCATTTGTCAATTTTCCAGTTGTCAATGCCATCCTTTTTCTTTATCTGTATAGGTACTTTACATATACATTAGAGTTTTTATCTGTTGTATATACATTATGCCTTTGAAAACATATGTAGAAATTAGTTATATCCTAATTGATGTCTCATGTATCATTAGTCTGATAAAGTTGGATTTAATGATTAAAATTATTTTAATAAAATAATTTATTATACATCATCCCATGACACGCTATCACCACTTTAATTGACTGTTTTATGAAAATTGTTTAATAAAATTGAGATGCTTATAATGGGGGGTGCTTCGATACCATTTTTTCCAGACTGATTAGAAGTACACCTTTTTAGTACTCACTGTTACTGAGTCTGACACCTTACTGAGTAATCTACTTACAGTTAAGTAGTTGTTAGTATAAATGTGTGCAACTTTAAATTCATTACATTTATCTGATTTTAAATGAATTACATTAGCTAGCTATGCTATATTTTTCAGCGTAACCTTGGATCGTGTAGTGCTGCTGTGGAGATGAGCAGTTTTTGTTCCACATCAGAACATCTTTTCTGTACAACTGTCATTTTGCTCCTTATCTCTTAACAACAGTACACCCCTCATATTTCTGCAAATATTTTATTATACCTTATCATGGGACGACACTGTAGAAATGAAACTGGATATAACTTAAAGTAGTCAGTATGCAGCTTTTGTATAGTAGTACAGATTTACTGTCCTCTGAGAAGAGCTCAACACACAGCATTAATGTCTAAATAGCTGGCACCACAAGTGAATCCACCTCACAGTGAACATGTCCAAATTGTGCTCAAAGTGTCAATATTTTGTGTGACCACCATTATTATCTAGCACTGCCTGAACCCTCTTGGGCATGGAATTCACCAGAGCTGCACAGATTGCTACTGGAATCTTCTTCCACTCCTCCATGATGACATCACAGAGCTGATGTATGTTAGACACATTCCACTCCTCCTCCTTCTGCTTGAGGATGCCTCACAGGTGCTCAATTGGGTTTGGAACCTGTCCTGGAAAACCGCTGTATGACCTTGACCACTGTGCTATAGCTCAGCTTCAGGGTGTAAGCAATCTTCTTATAGCCTAGGCCATCTTTGTGGAGAACAACAATTCTATTTCTCACATCCTCAGAGAGTTCTTTGCCATGAGGTTCCATGTTGAATATGCAGTGGCCAGTATGAGCGAATTGTACCCACAACACCAAATTTAACAGCCCTGCTCCCCATTCACACCTGGACCCTTGTAACTCTAACGAGTCACATGACACCAGGGAGGGATGACGACACAATTGGCCACAATTTGGACACGTTCACTGTGACATGGTGGACTCGCTTATGTTGCCAGCTATTTAGTCATTAGTTGCTGTGTATTGAGTTCTTTTCAGAGGACAGTAAATCTGCACTGCAATACAAGCTGCACACTGACTACTTTAATATATATCCAAGTTTCATTTCTATAGCGTCGTCCTATGAAAAGATAAAAATATTTTTTAAATATTTGCAGAAATGTGAAGGGTGTACTCACTTTTGTGAGATACTGTACATCCAAGAAGCTCATATGTAGTGTTTTATGAGTCTTGGCTGTTTGAGGGCTGTTGAATGTTCTCTAAAAGCCAAACATACACTGTGTGATTTCTAATGTCTTGTTATTTGATGAGTCCGTACATTTGAACAGACCATCATGTATGGTCAAAGCCTACAATAACACTCTGTGCACCTCATACTGAGCAAAGAGAAAATGAGCAGTGCTGCTAACACTGTGAACTGAAGCTAAACCAGGCAGTGATGTACACAGTAGGTCAATATGGCCTGTATATAGCCTGTTTCACAAAAAAATCACTGTAGTAATGCTACAGCATAGACAGACTTTGGTCGACAAATGTTGACTTTTTTCCACCTCACTATTGCTAGCCTACATGTCTTTTGAGAACGTTTCTGTGATTGTATGTTTATCAATGTGTCCCTGTTGCAGCCGAGTTCCATGAGTTGGAGGATGCTTTAAGCAACTTATCAGGCAATTTAAGTTGCATAAAAGTTCACTGTGTAAAGCAAGCTCTTGGGTTCCTTTTAAACTATGTCATAAAAATGATTTATTGAGCTTATTAGGGCCTGCAGTCTCAAGTAGGACTGTCTAGTAGGAATTTTAGAAACAAAATAATGTAAATTTTAAATTGTAAATGTAAATTTTTTTCATGAAGTAAAATTAACTTGTCTGAAAGATTTAACCATGACGGGCACCCATTTAAAAAACATAGAAAGACCCAATAAATACAGAAGTAGTTTCCTGTGTTTTTGAATATATCTTGTTAAAAAATAGCTTTAACTGTCCTGACTGCCCCCATGACCCAGAAGGAGAAGCGGCTTCGAAGGTGGGGGTGGGGGTGGGTGTGGGTGGGTGTCTGTCCAGACTGCTATTGTTCATGTGACTTCAGACTGTAGCTCTTTCTCTTTTCTCAAATGGGCAGTAACAAATCTAAGCTTCGAACAATTCGGTCATTCATTTCTATTTTTCCTCCTGTAGTGAGTTTAGTAATTATTTTGAACAGTGATGTCATTTCAGCAATGATGTTATAATAATTATGAAAAGTGATCAAAATATTGATCAGTATTTTTTACAGAACTGTCTGACTCACACAGTTGTTCTGAATTAGATTTTAAAATCTCAGAACCTGAGCTTCCACTGATTCTTCATTTTGGCCTCTTTTGTCATTTAGATAGTTGCTAATGCTTGCAATGAAAGCATTGCTTCATAAAGCAATGAAAGTACTGACTGTTTTGGCTGTAGTCATCACACAGCATGTTTGTTTTTCCATCAACGAGAAACACACCTGCATCATCATTTATCTAAGAATTTTAATAAGGGTTTTCACAAGGGTTTTGGCTTAATGGTGTTTTGGTAGCGTGAGAGATGTCCTCAGAGGACAAGGAAAGAGGTTTTATATCCAAAACACTGTTTTTAATTAAACACAGATAAATAAAGCTAATGGTAAACAGCTGATCCCTCTCATCAACATAAAAAAATTATATATGGTTTGCTTACAAATTCTAAATTAGCTGATTGTACTCTGCTGGGATCGGTAGAAGTAGAATTACAGAATATTTATCACATCAAATGCATAGGTTTATTAAAATAGGGTTGAAGGTTATAAAGCTCTGTCATTTTTTGAATCCGTATTCTGTAGAAGTGTGAGTTATTGACCTATATTCTCTGTTTAGGAAATGTTTTAGTGTTTTGGTGGTGAAAAGAACAAGCCTAGTGTCGTGGCTCTTCTAATGCTCTATGTCAACAGGCTCAGTTTAAAAGCAGCATAATAGCTCAGCACTGCTACTCCATGTTTAGTCTTTACTCTGTGATCTCAAAGTTCTGGTCAGCTCATGTCACAGCAGCATAAAATTAATTTTACTCCTAGTGAGAATATGGTCACCTGCATTTTCAATCAACATAAGCTTTTGGTATTTTTTGTGAGTCCTGTTAGGAGACCATTGCAGTATTCAATCCTGCTTGAAATAATGGCATGGATGAGTTTCTCTTAGTCTTTTTTAGTCAGAAAAGATCTAATATTGTTGATGTTTTTAAGGTGATAAGATGTTGGTTAAATAACTGCTTTGACATGCTAAAACAGATCAGAGTGCATTAGCACACCAAGGTCACGTGCTTGTTCTTTAGATTCTAGGGCTCTCAAATCCAAACTGGCTGCAAGTCTGTGCCTTTTACTGCTATTCCTAAATAAAATAATCTGTTTTGTCTTTATTCATCTGCGGAACGTTTTTGTCCCTAACAGTTAGTGATGTGCTCAAGGCACTTACAAACTGAGCCAAGGGGACCGTAGTTGTTTAGGGAGAAGCCCAAATAAATCTGTGTGTCATCCCATAGTCCTGTAGGATTTTGCCAAGAGGAAGCATGTATAAATTAAATATAAGAGACCCATGAATTGAACCCTAGAGCACACCCCTGTTCACTGACATGCACTCAAACATTTTCTGTTTCTCAAAAGAAGCTTATAGGTATGAACTGAACCATTTTAGCACAGTTCCTGAGAGTCCAACCCAGTTCTCAAGTCTGTCTGTAAGAACTTTATGGTCAGTGGTATGAAAGGCAGCACTAATAACAAGCAGCAGTAGAACAGCTATATTTCTAAAATCAGATTTTAAGTGTTGTTAATGATGTTAACTAGAGCTGTCTCAGTACTATGATTAGGGTGGAATCACGAGTGAAATTTGCCTCGACAGCTGTTTAAGAACAGAAGGCCAGTAAGTTGCTTAAAGACAGTTTGAAATGGAGATTTTAAATAGGTCTGTAATTAGAAGCAAGCTAGATTAGATTCTACATTAGATTAGATTCTAGATCAGAAGCAACACCTGAGTTCAGATTTTTTTAAGAGAGGCTTCACAGGGGCTCATGAGTGAGGTGCTTACTGTCTGTATGTCTGATACTAAGTGAAGAGAGTGAAACACATTCTCTTAAAAAGTTACGTGTCAAGACTGCAAGTTAATCATTTAAGATGATTATGTTGATTACAATTTCATTATTAATAACAATATCTCTCGATTGATACTACTTTGTTATGTCTCTCGATTGACACTAGTTTGTTACGTCTCTCGATTGACACTAGTTTGTCAGCTATAGTGAACAGGACGTTATTGTTGTGAATGTTACAATACAGTACTATTGTTTTGTAGTCACGCAGCCTATCTTTACAGCTTTTTTTTGTGAATCTGAAGCTTGGTTTTACCCCATTTGCATCGAGCCATCCTACAGACTTTCTTTTGGAGTTAAATTGCAGTAGCATTTCTCCATGGTGCTTTATGTGGCATGACATAGTTTTAACTGTATTTGGTGCAGTCTCTTCTTTTTTTGAGTTGAAGCTGTCCAGAAGAGCATCATGGACAAATTAATCTGATGGTCTGCATGGTACAGTGTACATTATGTTTCTAAGAAGTATAGCTGTGCTGTCATTTATAAATGTCTAGTGATTTGATCTCTAATGATTTACACATTTAATAGAAAACGCTGTAATGATCTGACAAAGTGATATCCCTTTGAGATAACCCCATGCAGAATGTGGCCACGACAGTGTGTGTGCTCCTGGTCACATGCTCACGTGGTGACACATGCTGAGAGAGTCTAATATGGCATAAGTTCCTTGGCATAATTATCCTGGGAATTGTCAATATGTATGTATGTTAAAATCACCAGTAATAAAAAATTCATCAAAATCTGTAAATATAAAAGATAGTATATCTGTAAATTTATCAATAAAATTTCCATTGTACTTTGGAGGCTTGTCGACAATTATTGGGACCACTTTCAAAACTGCTCAGAGATATCATTTGCATGTGAAGTTTGTGAACCACAAAATGCTTGCACTGGAAAGAATCATAAAATAGAGTGGCTGTACCTCCACCTATCTCCACCTATACCTCCACCTCTCTCCACCTATACCTCCACCGATGTTCATTTAACTTTGCTTCTGTTAAAAGCATATACTCAAGCTTTGCGCTGCAGTAAAATAATTGATTAAGTAAAACTTATTTGCATGAGATATAACATTGAGAGGAGCTAACTTGGTAACCTGTCTGCTTTGCTCAAATGTTGTGACTCACATTTTAAGTACTGCAGATTGAATGCATTCGTATTATCTGGCATCAGATTTTGTTCCTACATCAATGAGAGGTGGTGTACAGATGTCACAGTATGAAATAAATACTGCAGCCCAAACTTAGTTAGATTTAGTGTTCATAAACTGCAAGTCATTTTTTTTCTGACGCATTGCAAATGCTGGCTGCCCAAACGGCTTGGAACAAAAATATGTGGTCTCACATTTTATACTTGGGGACTTTAACAGAGCAAAATTAAACCACAAACTCCCCAAATATAGTCAGCATATTAATTGTCTCACCAGGGATAATAGCACACTGGACAAATGCTACACTAATTTCAGAGATGCATATCGCTGTGTTCCCCAGGCAGCTTTTGGGCACTCTGATGCTTGGTTCATCCTGTTCCAAAATACAGGCAAAATCTATAATCTGCAAAGCCTGAAAAGAGCAGTAAAAACTGTGAAGAAATGGACCAGGGAGGCAAAGCAAGAATTGCAAGAATATTTTGAATGTAACAATTGGAGTGTATTTGAAGCTGCAGCTGGCAACCTGTATGAACTGACTGACTCTGTGACATCTTACAGCAGTTTTGTGCCAACAAAGATGTTCCACACATACAAACGTAGCGAGCCGTGGTTCTCGACCAAACTAAGACAGCTTCATATGCTATGGCAGATGACTATAGAAAAGGATATAGAGCCCTGTTGAAACAGGCCAGAAACTCGATGATAAAGAAGATCAGATTCTCTGCTCTGCTCTTCTCTATATATACTTACTGAATCCTCAACACAACCTTTCAACTTCTCTCTTCCAGTATGCACTATAGAAACCTGTTCAGACACAGGAGTAGTTTCTTTTCTCAGGCCATCACTCTTATAAACAACTGACCAGGAATATTATCTGCTAAGCCATAGCTACTCCTGTTTGTTTTTTTTCCCAGATAGTTATTACACCCATACCAACCATAGAATTGTACACATCAAATCAAATCAAATTTATTTGTATAGCGCTTTTTACAATAGATGTAAAAAAAAAAAAAGCAGCTTCACAGAATTCTAGAAAAGACAGAATTTTAACAAGAATGTAAAACCCCCCAGTGAGCAAGCCAGGAAGGAAGGAAAAACTCCCTCAGAACTGAGGAAGAAACCTAGGAAGGAACCAGGCTCACCAGGGGGGACCCATCCTCCTCTGGTCAAACTACCTACAAGTGATTATACTACTAATATTAATAGTAGTAGTATTAGTAATAGCTAGGAGTCTATGAAAACATCAGTGTAGGGTGGGCAGCTTGTCCAAGGTAGGTGGCGGTAGCTGGAGTGTGGGCAGCTGGTCAGAAGTGGGTAGCAGGAGGGCTCGACAGTTAGTCATTCTTCAGTGTCCAGCCGGACACGTGGGCGGTTGTATACTCGGAAAAAAGACAGGGAGAGGGAATTAGTTTTATTGTCTATTTGTACATAAAATGTGGGAATTCTGGGAATGTGAATGATCTGGAAGATCATTCCAGAGTTTGGGGGCTTTATAAGAAAAAGCTCTTCCCCCAGCTGCAGTCTTATGAATTCTAGGAGCTATTAATTAGCCAGCACTCTGCGATCTGAGTGGTCATGAGGGCTCGTAATAGGAAATAAGGTCTTGTAGGTACTCAGGAGTGAGCCCGTGTAGGGCTTTATACGTCAATAAAAGAATTTTATCATCAATATGGAATTTAACAGGCAGCCAATGAAGTGATGATGGCACTAGACTGATATGATGAAATTTTCTAGTTTTAGTGAGGACCCTGGCTGCAGCATTTTGGATTAGTTGAAGTTTGCTTAGATTCCTGCTCGTACATCCTGACAGTAGTGCGTTACAGTAGTGTAGCCTAGAAGTAATAAAGGCATGTACTAGCGTTTCTGCATCACGCAGGGATAGGGCATTTCTTATCTTGGCAATGTTGCAAAGATGTAGAAAAGTAGTCCTAGTGATGCTGCCTATGTGGTGATCGAATGATAAATCGGAATTGATTATGATGCCAAGGTTATTTGCTGCTGAGCCAGGTGTAACTGGAATAAATCTGATAATGTATTTCTTGCCAATTTTAGACCCAGAAGGAGAACCTGTTTTGTTACTGTTTAGTAGGAGGAAGTTCCGTAACATCCAGCATTTCACGTCTTTTACATAGTCGTCTATTTTATTTAATCTGTATTTGTCATCAGGCTTGGCTGATATGTACAGTTGCGTATCGTCTGCGTAACACTGAAAGTAAATGCCATGGTTACTTATGTGGTTGCTTGGTTACTTGGTGCCTAACGGTAACATGTATAGTAATAGTAATAGTAATGGTCCTAAAATAGAGCCCTGTGGAATTCCAAATCTTACTTTTGAATAATTGGAAGATAAATTGTTAAGATAAACTTAGCCTTGATCAGAGGCAAGAAGAAGATCATTAGTTATCTTAACTAGAGCTGTCTCAGTGCTGTGATGTGGCCTGAATCCAGATTAGAATTTTTCATATATATTGTTCTTATGTAGATATGACACCACAATTCCATTCCTGTTCGTGATGTAGATTACTGTTGTTTGTACTACCACACGTTATGTATGTTGTTTTTTCCTATTTAATCATATTTTGCTTGTATACTGTGGATTTTCTGTCTGTAAAATATATTGTTTGTGTCTTATTGTGCTTACATAGTTGGCTTATTACTTGTATACTGTGTACTGTCTGTAAATTACGTGTATATTGTCTTTATGTCATATATAAAATTAGAGGGACACCAACAGCTTGGAACCACATTCCTTGTGTGTGTCAACATATTTGGCCAACAAATCTGATTCTGATTCTTTGACATGTTCTTTCTGTTTTCGTAAGTACTGGAATGGGAGAGATTACAGGCACATCAAGCTTGTTTTGAAAACATGTACTGCTGACATTAGCACTGTGGCAGCGATGACCTGAAGAATATTAGTTTGCCGGATTACTTGAAAAATGGGGTGGCCCCTTTCATTTCAGCAGAAGAGGGTGAGTGGAGCTCCTGCTGAGAACAAGGTAGAAAGTAAAGCTGCCTTTCTGGTGAATGAAGAGCTTGTCTCTTTCTTTAAACGTCTTTCTATGTGGTTACTGGGACCTTCAGGTGGAGTGAGGGATTTACAGTGAAATCATGACTTCTATCTGCTTTTGTCACTCTCCACACTATGGCTTTTTCATGATTCCTCTGATTGTATTCCTTCATCTTATAGTTGCCCATCCTCCTCCTCTTATAATTTCAACTGTTCCAAACATAGTGGCCTTTTCCAGTAAATTATTTCTTCTCAGAATATGTCCAAAATTAGATCAATTAGAAAATGTGTTTTGAGTGAGAAGTGAGAATTGATTTGGTCAAGGTTCCATTTGTTTGTTTTCTTTGCAGGCCAAGGTGTGATCATAAGCCCTCACCAACACTAAAGTTCATCAGTATTTTTCCCCTCTTGCTTTTTTATTGTTCAGCTCTCACGTTAACAAAGAACTGCAGAGAGGAGTAAAGCCTAGGCAGTCCTGATCTGTGTTTGAAGGGATAAATGGCAACATCTGAAGATCTTTTTAAACTCCTTCATCTTACTTCTGTCACTTGACAATCTTGTATCAAGAAAGGCCTGGGTTTGATTCCTGGCCAGGCGACCAGGGTTCTTTCTGTGTGGAGCTTGCATATTCTCCCTGTGTCTGTGTGGATTTCCTCCCTGCAATGGACTGGTAAGCTGTCCAGGGTGCATCTTGCCTTCCGCCCATTGACCACTGGGATAGGCTCCAGCTCCCCCTGAGACCCAGAAGGCTAAAAGGCTTAGAAAATGTAAGTGTGTGGTAAAATCTGACAAAATTTCATTAACAGTTTATAGTTGGTTTAGTAACACACAAAAACGTGATTATTCAGGTTGTTACTACGGCTACTATGGCTACTGCGCTTACTCAGATCTCCAAAACTAGAAAGGCTTTCTCTGCTAGCATCACAATATTGTCAACCCTTCTCAGCTCACAGATTAACCAGATCTCTTTTTATTGAAGGACAGAGCTTTCTCCATAAACAGATGCCGTGCTGAACATTACAAGCTTTTCATATTTTAACCAGTGACCACTCTCTTCACTAATTACGTCTCTGACCTAATTGATTCACTGCAGCTGTAACTAGAAGTCTGCTGATGGCTGAAAAGACATAACAGCTCATTCTCTGATTCTTTCAATAGAGATTCAACTGGATATTTCTGAAGGGACCTAGTTAGCCTGTTAGCTATAGCATGTTAGCAGATCAGGCTACTTTAAGGTCATGTCTTGTTCATAAAATGAATAAAGTGCATTACTCTAAATATAGTATGTGATTATTTTGAAGGAAGTTGTGAACATTAACGACCAAGCCTGTAAGTAAAATTTAAATCAGAATAAAATGCATCTGTTTAGTTAAGTAGCTAACAGGTTGCTATGGACATTTCAATTAGTAGATAATTGGTAATATGGTGTCTTGCTGGACCAAAACTCTTATTTTATACTTATTTTCAGGTGATGAGGCAAATGAAAGCACACAACTTTCATCCTCTATTTCAGAGCTTTCCGAAAGTCAGACTTCTGGTCAGGGAGCTTAGAGAACAGCTGATGCTTACTGTTTTTACAGTGGGAACTTTTAGGAAACACAAGTTCCAATAAACTTGAGCGATTTTGAAAGTGGGACACCTTAGAAAATGACTGATTCCGTGGATAGAACCCTCACTACTGAACTAGTGAGACCTTTGCGACACTCCCTATTGAGACACACTTTGAAAGTCCCATTATTCTTATCTTGTCCTTTTCTGCTGTGAGTTTTGTATTGTCCACATATTGAAGATCACTGATGCTTCTTCCACCAATTCTGAATCCTCTTCCTCCAGTTGTGCTTCTGTCTTTATATGTTCTGCATGTAGGTTGTACACATTGTCAATCCCTTACTCTGTATTAACTCGACAGCATTGTAAATGAGGAGCACCCTCAATGTTCTCCGAGACTAAATAAGGTTTGATTGATTTTATTGATTCTCTTGTCAACACTTAAAGGCTTTGCTGTCGTCAGTGAAACACATGTTGACTTCCCACTTGAACTCCTTGGCTTTTCACTACTCCACTGTACATCAACAGCAGTGATATCTCTTGTTACTCTGTCTGTCCTGAGTATTGCTTGTACATACAACAGTTTGTTTTGGATGTATGATGTTAAGAATAATTTAACTGGCATGTAATAATAGTGAAATTGTGCAATAGTTTGCAAGTTCTTTCTTGTCTCCTTTGGTATTGGGACATGACCTCTTCTAATCTGCTGCCCGCTGAACTGTTTTACAGATTTGTTGGTCTAAATATCAGCATTTTAAACAAATTGTGACGGTCAGACAGATTTGCAGACGCCCCAGGTTAAGATGCAGTGACTTTAATTATCCACTCAGTCCAAAGGGTAAAACACAACTTACAGTGAAAGATCCAGTCCAGTAATCGAAAACATGAAACCATCCGAAAAAAGGGCAACAGTATCCAAGGGGCAAAAACACAAATCATACACGGGAAAACTCGTACAAGGTTCGATACATGAAATACACAGAATAACAGAATCAGGGAACACTCAGTCATCATCTAAACAATACTTCGCATGGTTCTCAACCTGAGTCCCTGTTTAAATATTAGTAGAGGACGAGCATCAGGTGAAAGGAGTTCAATAATCAGGCGACTGAGAGCGCTGATAGGTGCATGGGGAAACCACGTGACCTGTCTGAGAATCCTGGGGGTTGGAGTTTTCAAAGACAGAGTCCCCTAGCATGTGATCGATCATGTGGTCTCCCCTAGCACTCTGGGAGATTAAGTCCAGCTCCTTCACAGAATGCATGACACAAATCTTCTGCAGAATCTTTAAATATTTGTCTTGCACTGGTAGTCCCTTTGGCTTTCTTCTTTGGCAATGATTTCAGGGCCTGTCAGATTTTATAGCACTGAAGGTTCTTATAGAGATCTTCTGTACATTCCTCCAGAAACCACTGCTGTACTTGAATAAAGTAAAATAAAACAAAAATAATAAAATCTGTTCTCTGCAGGTTGAGGATCTAATTGGTACTTTCAGTGATGCCTTAACTGGACATTATTTGGTTGTTGATGTTCATTGTTTCAAAAATGTAAACATCTCCTTAAAGCAGATTGGAATATTGTTACTACTGTGTTTAATTTAATAATAAAAATAGACATGTTACTTTGTTTATGTTCAGTGGCTTTAGGAGTTGCTGAGTAAAATTTAAGAGAACAAGCAACCTCCCCATTGTTTCCTCCAAAAAGTAACAAATCAAAGTTGGAATGGGACTGTAATAATAAGATAATTCATATTTTTAGGTTATAGCATATAGTGTCATATTTTGCAACCACAATTCCAATGAAGTTGGGACATTGTGTAAAACATAAATACAAACAGAATACGATGATTTGCAAATCCTTTTCAACCTATATTCAATTGAATACACTACAAAGACAAGATATTTAATGTTCAAATGGATAAACTTTGTTTTTTGCAAATATTCACTTATTTTGGATTTGATGCCTGCAACATGTTCCAAAAAAGTTGGGACAGGGACATGTTTACCACTGTGTTACATCACCTTTCCTTTTAACAACACTCAGTAAGGGTTGGGAACTGAGGACACTAATTGTTGAAGCTTTGTAGGTGGAATTCTTTTCCATTCTTGCTTGATGTACAACTTCAGTTGCTCAACAGTCCGGGGTTTTCGTTGTCGTATTTTGCGCTTCATAATGCGCCACACGTTTTCAATGAGAGACAGGTCTGGACTGCGGGCAGGCCAGTCTAGTATCCGCACTCTTTTACTACGAAGCCACGCTTTGTAACACATGCAGAATGTGGCTTGGCATTGTCTTGCTGAAATAAGCAGGGACGTCCCTGAAAAAGACGTTGCTTGGATGGCAACATATGTTGCTCAAAAACCTGTATGTACCTTTCAGCATTAATGGTGCTGTCGTGGCTCGACACTTGTTTGACCACCAAGCCTAAGTACTATTTATGGTTTGTAAAATAAAACGAATTCAGTTGCTTGTTGAAAGAAAATAAAAAGAATCGAATGAACTAAAACATGCGAGAAGACTCTTCAGAATTCAGAAGTACAGGTCCTTTAGTCCTTTTGAGCATGGAGAGTGTATTCCCAATGGGACCTTGGGCGACACTCACACATATACAGAGTTTGTACACGTTTTATACTCTCGGTGAAGGTGGGGTGACATCGCCCCACCTCTTTTTGTCATCTCCTGATTTCATAAAACCACCATTTATATCCAAATTGACCTTCATAAGTCTATCATAGAGGGTCTTGTGTAAACCATTATCTCCAAGTCTAGTCTGAATCATTTTTAAAAAGAACATTGTGCCAGGCACATTCTAACACATTCTAGCATAATCGCTGGCATTTCTCCATCTCAGTTTTTGGCCTTGAGAAGTTCACAAGTTTACTCGCTCCCTATAAAGTGTCTTGTCTTCTCTCTTACGCCCTACTGAGGAAGCTTGTTTTAGGGCACTTGCTCCAATGTGCTAGGCCTTTATTTATGGTTTATCCTGCATAATACATGGCATTTTCATTTTGAGAATCTTTAATTTACATCAGTGCCTTCACAGATGTGCAAGTTACCCAAGCCATGTGCAGTAACACACACCCCATACCATCAGAGATGCTGGCTTTTGAACTTTTCGCTGATAACAATCAGCACAGTCCTTTTCCTCTTGGTTTCTGGGAGTTGTTGTTGATATATGGCTTTCACTTTGCATGGCAAAATTTACCAAGAGTTTTAACTTGCACTTGTAGATGGAGCGACGAACTGTGTTCACTGACAGTGTTTTTCTGAAGTGTTCCTGAGCCCATGTGGTAATATCCGTTACAGAATGATGTCAGTTTTTAATGCAGTGCTGCCTGAGGGATCGAAGGTCACGGGCATTCAATGTTGGTGTTCTGCCTTGCTGCTTACTTGCAGAGATTTCTCCAGATTCTCTGAATCTTTTGATGATATTATGGACTGTAGATGATGAAATCCCTAAATTCCTTGCAATTGCATGTTGAGAAACGTTCTTAAACTGTTGGACTATTTTCTCACGCAGTTGTTCACAAAGTGGTGATCCTCGCCCCATCCTTGCTTGTTGAACGACTGAGCCTTTCAGGGATTCTCCCTTTATACCCAGGCATTCACCTGTTTCCAATTAACCTGTTCACCCATGGAATGTTCCAAACAGGTGTCTTTTTGAGCATTCCTCAACTTTCCCAGTCTTTTGTTGCCCCTGTCCCAACTTCTTTGGAACGTGTTGCAGGCATCAAATTCAAAATGAGTTAATATTTGCAAAAAACAACAAAGTCTATATGTTTCAATATTTAAATATCTTGTTTTTGTAGCGTGTTCAATTGAATATAGGTTCAAAAGGATTTGCAAATCATCGTATTTTGTTTTTATTTATGTTTTACACAACATCGGAGGCGCGATGGCCAAGTGGCAAGGCGTCAGACTTAAACCGGACGTAAACCGAAGATCACGGGTTCGAACCCCGTTCGTGACTTTGGGGGCAGTCGTGGGCTGGAGGTTAGGGATCTGGCCCTGTGACTGGAAGGTTGCCGGTTCGATCCCCAGGGCCGACAGTCCATGACTGAGGTGTCCTTGAGCAAGACACCTAACCCCCAACTGCTCCCCGGGCGCCGTGGATAGGGCTGCCCACCGCTCCGGGCAAGTGTGTGCTCACTGCCCCCTAGTGTGTGTGTTCACTAGTGTGTATGTGGTGTTTCACTTCACGGATGGGTTAAATGCGGAGGGGGAATTTCCCCGGTTGTGGGATCAAAAAGTATCACTTAATCACTTAACATCTCAGCTTCATTGGAATTGGGGTTGTATGTATATGAATGGTAATGAGAGATGGGGGATATGGCAAAAATACATTTGCCAGAGTTCATGATACACAGTTCAAATATCACACAATAATCAGTGCTTTATATCAAGCTTGTATAATCAAACCTATTAAATTCCCCTGAACTGTAAACAACATAATAAACACCTAATAATTTTCTGTTTCTTTGTCCATGATGAATTGATTGCATATGATTAAAAAGAGAAACATTTTACATTGACAGTGAAAAATATCAACATGTCAAGCTGACTGTGTAAGTCAAGGAGCTCAGTCTAAATGTATTATATTTTGCAAATAATTCTGATTATTGTAGTTAAGAGTAATTATTGTCATGTTAAACTGATATTTGATTAAATGTTTATATATTATAATACAAGTAAATTGCAGTTTTAAGCAGAAGAGAAGGGACAGGGGTGCATTTAGTAGTTATCCAAGACTACAGCAGGTGGTGCTATTTCATTAGTCAGAGCCACATAAAGTTCTTTGGCTTGTTTATTAACTGCATATAATGCTCTCAAAGGCAAATATAAACACAGTTGGATTGGTTAAATTGAGAAGAAACACTTTTGAATGTAGGATGACTGACTATGAACTTTTTAATAAGCTTTTTAACTTTACAATGTTATAACACAATTAAAAGCAACAGCAAGAGATAACAGGACACAGATAACAGGAAATCATTTTTGTAAAATAATTATAGTATTTGAGTGCAATTATTTTTTTACATAACCAACATACATGTCTCTGCTGCAGATGTAAACTTCCAGCACATGCTCTTTGTTAATGGTTTAGTCTAAAGTGGAGTGAATACAAGTGTTACAACATGTGATTGAAGGGAAAATTGCAGCAATCACTAAATAAACTGGTTTAACATCCAATGTTAAACCAGACAAGCTTTGCAACCTAAATCTATTAAATAATAAAATAAATAAAACAATAAAAATAAAAATGAACTGTGAAAACTGCACGTGTCAAAAGATGCAAATGTATTTTTGAGCACAAAGCAGAACAGCAAATAGTGAACTTCAATTTACATGGAGAAATATTTCTTCTCGTAGTGTTTACTTTTGGAGGCCTAGTTGTAAAACTGTATTACAATTAATCCTGCAGTGTGCAGGCTGTACTTTAGCCTGGCTAGATTTCACAGTGAGTTATTTGACTGACTGTTTCAAGACAGTGCTATTTCAGAGAGTCATTAAAATACAGGTGTGAATTCTCTGACTTACAACTCAATCAGAAACACAAAATGAATGGTGAAAATGAAATATTGACTCAACTTTTTTTTTAATTGAAATTAAGTTTCATTCGTTTTTGTCTATTTTACATAAACCAGTTACTTGAAGACAACACAGTTCATTATGTGCCACAGTGCTCTTAACCTTAATCAGAACTCTTGACCTTGATTTTGTTGTCTTGTTAGATTTATCTAAAAAAAGACAATGAAGCAGGCAAAATAAAGAAAGAATAACTTACATTAAAAAGTTGATGACCACTATCTGTGCAGCTACTACACGCCAACTGTCTGTTTCCAGCGTAGTGAAAATTGTGTTTTGGTTCAATCCATTTGGTTCATGTTGGAGATGCTGTATTGTCTTTTGCAGAGCACAGAGTATCAGCGAGACACCATTGTAGCACAATTAGGGTTTAGATATTCAGGTATTTTGATATAGAAGTTCAAATTAGAGTTTAGGGATTAGGTTTGGTGTTTTCTTGACATAAGAACTAGTAACCCCCCCCCTCCAATTGTATTAGTGACTGACTTGATGACTTCTACTATTACTTTGTGCTCACACCTATGCTGTCTTGTTTAAGCTAAAAGAAAAGCATTCTGCAGGTTGCCAACAACAGTGCTTTTGATTCTTGCAGATAAATCAAGGTGCAGTCTAAACATTTTTATACAGATCTTATGACAAATGCTTTGATTTAAAAAAAACATTAGAAACTCACCCTTATGAAACAGTGTACATTTCCATTTCCAGCGTTTAGCAGACGCTCTTATCCAGAGCGACCTACAGAAAGTGCTCTGTCTGTCTAAAGAAAGTATCTTTGGTAGTTACCAGTAGGTTAGAGAGAGAAAGCCGGTCCTGAGGTCAGATACTGCTAGAAACAAAAAGTCACTGTTGATACCCAGAGAGAAGGAAGAGAGTTGATCACAGAGCAGTGCAGTACAATACATTACAATCAATACTTAACTCAGTATTAAAAGAAATATGTAAAGAAATATAAGTTGGCAAGTTTCTCTAGAATGGAGCATTTCACACAAAACCACTCTGAATGACTTTGTTTGCATATCAACCATTGAATTTTGCAGAAATTTGTGGATTTCTCCTTTACATATAGATAAAATTTTATGGAGTGCAGGGAAGTTTAGGAACAGCGTGAAAAAGGAAATCAAAATGAGATCTTTATGTATTTTGAGAGAAAGAAAAACAGCGGAATCAGTTTATAAGGTATATACAATCTTTAAAGATTAAATGAAAAGACCAGTTTTTATAAAAGTTAATGACATCTTGTGCCCAACAAGTAAAACATTTGTCAATATAACCACTATTTCAACAAAAATGCTACAGAAGTGCCTTGTGAGTTTAAGATATGGTCTGCTTAGAGTGTCAAAAATGTCCATGTTCCTTTTCACCATTGCTCACAGTTTTACATTTTCAGATAGGAGCTTAAAAAGGGCGAACATTTTCTTAGTAACAAGTGTAAAAAACAAGTAAGCCTATAGATGACATGAAATGATGAATTTACATCAAGTGTTGGGTTGACCTTTCTTTTAACATAGAATTGCTACTACTGCACCAGAGATACAGTCTATTAAACCTGTAAAACACAAATCTGAATATCTCAATGAAGTGAACATTATGAGAACTGTACTTTGAGGACATAATTATAGGAATCTTTTAAAGAGATTCTTTATGCATATTTTAATTATTACTGTCTGTGAAAAGTACACAAAATCGGATAACCAAAAGCAAAAAAATCCATAAATCAACCGCCAACACAGCCTCATAATACGCATTAAATACTTTAAAATGCAAATCTTATCTCCTAATTTGCATATGGCTTAATTTAAAGGAAGTGGTGTTCCTGAGAACCTCTGTGGTTAATGTGTGTGTGCATGTGTGTGTTTTGGGGCTATATACTGTTTAAATTAAGCTGGGCAGTCGTGGGCTGGAGGTTAGGGAACCAGCCCTGTGACCAGAAGGTTGCTGGTTTGATCCCCTCGGCTGACAGTCCATGACCTGAAGTGCCCTTGAGCAAGGCACCTAACCTCCAATTGCGCCGCGGCCGACAGGGACAGGGCTGCTCACTGCTCCCTGCTCCCTAGTGTGTGTTCACTAGTCTGCATATATGTGGGTGTTTCACTGTACGGATGGGTTAAATGCAGAGGCCTAATTTCACAGTGTGCAAACACAGTGACAAATGGTTCTCAATTAAATTCTGGTTAACGTGTTGTATCTGATTAACATTCACAGGTACAGTTGAGTAGTGGAGATGCATTTCAGTGCATTTGTATTGCATTCTTATGCATCTCTGGAAACGCTGCTGTGAGTGATTCATAATAACAAGGAAGGAGTTCATTATTATCCATCAATCTAAATCCTATGTGTCAAACACAAGGCCCACGGACCAGATGTGGCCCGCCACACAATCATATCCAGCCCACAAAGGTTTTTAAGTTTTCTGGTAATATTAGCCTGTTTCACAATGTGCTGCACTACAGTCCCCAGCATGCACTGCAACGTAATATGCTGTGCCTCTCCTACCCCAACAGTAATCTAGAGGACAGCAGTTACACCTCAGTTCAACACAATTATACACATTTTCACACTTGTCATATCACAGATCACACTAGCTGCATTTCCACTTCAGCAACTTAACATTAGCTAATCAGCTCAGAAACTGATGAACTTGCAGCAAAGAAAGGACGCCAGGTGCCTATTGCGTAGTTAAAATTTTGTGTATTACAAGTATTCATGTAATAATTCATGGTCTGCTGCAACTGTCTGTATTTTACAGTTGACATTTTTACATATTTTGAATAAACAATAATCAGTTCGGGTTTTAGCACAACAGTAATTAAAAATTTTATATATTTTTTCCCTCAGGCCCACAGATTTGGTGAGATTTTTTAATATGGCTCTTTTACTGGTTGAGTTTGACACCCATGATCTAAATGAAAAGAAGAGTGACTGAAGTGACTTTAAAGAATATTGGGTTTTTGTTCCCAAACAGTTTGAGGTTTTGAAATGGCTGCTCTGGTACCTCCTGCCAGATGACAGGAGGGTGAGGGGTCCATTAGAAGGGTGGGAGGGGTCATCCACAAGGTCTCGTGTGGTAGGAGGTCTCAGTGGTGGGTACAGAGAAACGGATGATCTTCTCAGCTTCCCTCACAATCTGCTGTAGGGCCAGTGATCAATTACGATAATTTCCAGTAAAGCTTTTTTAACTAACCTGTCTGTATCACAAAGAACATCTCCTTTTTTGAAATGGTGAGATGAACAAATGTTTCCTGTCTGCCTGATAAGACATACTGTCACATCTTAAAATAATTCGATGCTTTGATGTTTATTCTTCCTGCTAATCTAAAATGTGTAATTTATTTTGGTCACTAGCTTCATTGTTATTCTAGCTGAAGGCTAAAATTATGGCTAAATCAGCCTAAAGATGAAAATCCAGATTTTCAGAGTGAAATGGATTGGAATTGATCATCAAATCTTCAGCCACTAAAGCAAAAGTACATATAGACATGTGCTGATTATTATTCTAATCTTTAATTTTGCTGTAAGTGAGCCGCTGCAGGAAATGATGAGAAATTGAGTGTCAGCTGTAGGGAATGATGGGAAATTGAGTGTCTAAATTGAATGTCTGCTGTGTTTCTGATGTGCCCTGTAGAGTTATAATCAACATCAGCATAATTTTAGTTAATCTGTTTAATTTGCATAGCAGTGACAGTTGTTCTTTACTTATGGAGCGAGACACATAATAATTAACTGAAAATGCTATTTCTCCTGAATTAATAAATGACTAATTAAATGGTCATGTGTGTGTTTTCTTTAATCAAACTCTGTTGATGAGTACCAACCTGATTTGTCATACTTTTCAGATTTAGAAAGCACTTGAGTACTTGTGTTTTGTTAATGTCCTTCAGTATTATTTGAAAGATAATAATACTGCAAGTGTCATTGAAATACTTGTTCTTTTGTTTCCTTATATTTCCTACAGAAAAACATACTTTTTACTTGTAATATTTTCATTTTGATCTTTCATACCGTTCAAGTTCAAGTGGTCTTTATTGTCATTTCTCAATACAGCTTGTATACATTGGAATGAAACGTCATTCTTCAGGTTACACTGGGGCAAAACAGCAGCAGTACATACAATGCATTACGCAGAAGTACATAAGCAGAAATGCGATCGTGTGAAGTACAGATTATAAAATAAATACAGTACATATACAGATCAATAAATACACTAGACTAAATTAACAGAACCAAACATTTACATGACAAATACACATGATGCAACTAGACAGGACAGCAAAACAATATATAATATTGGTCCCATAGCAGATTAAGATTTTAATAATTTAAAGTGCAGTTGTACAGTGGTGGTTACAGATTATGAAGATCACATTACCTCAGTGTGTTCAGTAGCCTGAATTGGAGAAGAAGCTGTTGTAGAGTTTGAGGTGGTGAAATGGCTGCTCTGGGACCTCCTGAGGGTGAGGAGTCCATTAGAAGGGTAGGAGGGATCATCCACAAGGTCTCTTGTGGTAGGAGGTCTCAGTGGTGGGTTAAGACAAACTGATGATCTTCTCAGCTGCCATCACAATCTGCTGTAGGGCCAATGATCAATTACAATAATTTCCAATAAAGCTTGCCACTTAAAAAAAAAAAACTTTTTTAAACTAAAAATAATGCTTGATCCATTTCTTACATAGTGTTATGTTGATATATTGTTATTATGAGTATTCAAGTACTGTGTAAATAGTTCCAGAAAAATTGTATTTTAAAAAATAATTCATATCACCAAATTAATCAAATCAAATTGTGGTGAAATTTGAGATCGTAATTGAAATTAAATGACATGATGTCAGGTTTATAGTTGTTTCTGAGAGAGATGCTGCTGTGTGTGTGTTTGTGTAACTGCTGTGAACTGCAGTAGATTTCTCTATAACAAAGAGAAATGGATGTGCCAGACAGACAGGAAGTGATGTGCTTTCAGGCAGAGAGTGATCTGACATCTTTTCCCTGACACCCACTGTTGAAACGTGCATACACAAGCATTACATGGAACAAGCAGTATTGCTATACACCCAATTAAATAATTCAAAGTGGATGTCCCTCAGCCAAAATATGAACAGTGAGAGAAAGTAGAAGACACATTCTTTTTGAAACACTGAAGTTGTTATTATTATTAGTAGAGATAGTAGTAAGTGTTCCAAAGTGAATGTTTTTTACTTTGTCTAATTATGACTGTACCAACTTAAGTGTTTAAAAGGTGAAACATTGCTAAATAATACTGCTTATACTGCAGAAGTCAACTGACATGGATTCAGTAGCACTAGTCAAAAGTTACAGTAAAAAACTTTTTTGTAGATTTCATTGCGTGTCGTAAAAGTGGTCTGCTTTCTTTTATTCAGTGGCAAGTGATGCTCTGGTCAGCAGGAAGTGATGCATTTGTCTTTCACACTGTACAAGCTCTGAAGTATTCAGCCTGATGCCCTCTGACCTTTATCACCATTCAGGCTTTTATAACTATGCACAGGGACATACTCTGCTCACCTTACACTATAGCTCACTGAAAAATCTACTTTAGATTTTTTAGGTTTTTTTTTTAGAATTAAGATTTCATTGGATTTAAGGTACCTGTGGATTTATGGTACCAGTACATTTAAGGTACCACTGTATTTAAGGTATCAAGAATTAAGGTATTAGTGTATTTAAAGTATTAAGGTAGCACTGTATTGAAGGATTTGGTATATTTAAAGGTGATGGTTAATTATTACCTGTGTGGAAGCACTCTGCATTTCAGCTTCTGAATGATGTCATGATGTTCAAGCTCCTCAAACTTTTGGGCAGTGGCCCAGTGTCACCGTTTACCAGTGTCGGCGCTTTACACCACTGCATTCCACACTTTGCATTGCGCTTGGTGATGTAAGGCTTGGATACAGCTGCTCTGCCATGGAAACCCATTCCATGAAGCTCTCTATGCTGTTCTTGAGCTGATCTGAAGGCCACATGAAGTTTGGAGGTCTGTAGCGACTGACTCTGCAGAAAGTTGGTGACCTCTGTGCACTATGTGCCTCAGCATCCGCTGACCCCGCTCTGTCATTTTACGTGGCCGACCACTTCGTGGCTGCGTTGCTGTCGTTTCCAATCGCTTACACTTTGTTATAATCCCACTGACATTCGACTGTGGAATATTTAGTAGTGAGGAAATTTCACGACTGCACAGGTGGTGTCTGATCACGGTACCACACTGGAATTCACTGAGCTCCTGAGAGCGACCCATTCTTTCACTAATGTTTGTAGAAGCAGTCTGCATGCCTAGGTGCTTGGCTTTATACACCTGTGGAAGTGATTGGAACACCTAAATTCAATGGTTTGGATGGGTGAGTGAATACTTTTCGCAATATAGTGTATTTCACAAGTGTCTGTCCACTACTTTAGTTAGCAGGTGTTGCCCATAGCCTACAGTTTACCTGTTTAAAATACAGCCTAGTTGAGTTGCTGTTATAGAGATAAACGGTTGTGAACAGCTGTGATACAAGAATTCTAGTGTAATACAGTTTCTTCATAAACTCTGGACAGTGATTCTGCTACGCTGTCATTGTTTAAGCTGATTTGGATTGATCTGATCCCACTCCACAGCCAGCCCCCACCCCTCTCCCTCTGCCCCTCTCCCTCTCTCTCTCCCTCCAAACATTTTTGGACATTGTTCCTACATCATACATATACAGAGAGTGTTGAGTAGATGGAAGGAGTACTTTGAAGAATGTATGAAGAATGAGGAAAACAAGAGAGAGAGAGGAGGACAATGGGGGGAGAGATAGTGGATCAGGAAGTGCAGAGAATTAGTAAGGTGGAAGTGAGGGCAGCTTTAAAAAGGATGAAGAATGGAAAGGCAGTTGGTCCAGATGACATACCTGTGGAGGTATGGAGATGTTTAGGAGAGAAGGCAGTGGAGAGTGGAGAGTGAGAGGATGCCTGATGAGTGGAGAAGCAGTGTATTGGTCCCCATTTTTAAGAACAAGGGTGATGTGCAGAGCTGCAGTAACTACAGAGGTATAAAGTTGATTAGCCACACCATGAAGGTATGGGAAAGAGTTGTTGAAGCAAGGCTAAGGCGAAAGGTCCAGATCAGTGAGCAGCAATTTGGTTTCATGCCCAGAAAGAGTACCACAGATGCAATTTTTGCGTTGAGAGTGTTGGTAGAGAAGTACAGAGAAGGTCAGAAGGAGCTACATTGTGTCTTTGTGGATCTAGAGAAGGCATATGATAGGGTGCCAAGACAGGAATTGTGGTACTGTATGAGGAAGTCAGGTGTAGCTGAAAAGTATGTTAGGGTGGTGCAGGAGATGTATGAGGATAGTGAGACAGTGATGAGGTGTGCAGTTGGAGTGACAAATGGTTTCAAGGTGAAGGTAGGGTTACATCAGGGATCAGCTTTGAGCCCCTTCTTGTTTGCAATGGTGATGGACAGGTTGACAGATGAGGTCAGGCAGGAGGCTCCATGGACCATGATGTTTGCAGATGACATTATAATCTGTGGTGAGAGTAGAGAGCAGGTGGAAAGGAATCTGGAGAGGTAGAGTTTTGCACTGGAGAGGAGAGGAATGAAGGTCAGTAGAGATAAGACGGAATACATGTGTGTGAATGAGAGGGAGGCAGGTGTAAAGGTGAAGATGCAAGGAGTAGAGGTCGTAAAGGTGGATGACTTCAAATATCTTGGGTCAACCATCCAGAGCAATGGACAGTGCAAAAAAGAGGTGAGGAAGAGGGTGCAGGCAGGATGGAGTGGGTGGAGATGGATGTCAGGGCTGATGTGTGACAGAAGGATAGCAGCAAGAGTGAAAGGGAAGGTTTACAAGACAGTAGTGTGTCCTGCTATGATGTATGGTTTGGAGACTGTGGCTCTGTCTAAAAGACAGGAGGCTGAGCTGGAGGTGGCGGAGATGAAGATGCTGAGATTTTCATTGGGAGTGACAAGGCTGGACAAGATTACAAATGAGCAGATCAGAGGGACAGTGAAGGTGGAACAGTTTGGAGATAAAGCCAGAGAGGCCAGGTTGAGATGGTTTGGACATGTGTTGAGGAGGAATAGTGGATATATTGGGCAAAGAACGTTGGAGATGGAGCTGCCGGGTAGAAGGAGAAGAGGTAGACCTCAGAGAAGGTTCATGGATGTAGTGAAGGTGGACATGGAGATGGTTGGTGTGAAAGTAGAGGAGGCAAAGGATAGGGCAAGATGGAGGCAGATGATCCACTGTGGCGACCCCTAAAGGGAGCAGCCGAAAGAAGAAGTTCCTACATCATACACCACACACACTCAACACACATCATACACACACAAACACACACACTTTACACAATCCACACACATCCCACACACACACACACTCTACACATCACCTACACTACACATTCAATACACAATACACCCTCAACACACCATACACTTGACACATACAGTCTACACACACCACACAAACATCCACACACTCAAAACACCAAATACTCTTTGCAAAGTCTACAAATAAACCACATGCACTCTAAACAAACACCACACCAAACACTCTTTACACATGATACTCAAACACACTTAATACACCAAACACATACACATCATACCACAAACACACCACACACAATCTACACACCAAAAACACTACATGCCACATGCTGAACGCAGTGTGTTTAAGGCATTGGCGAATTTAAGGTATTAGTTGATTTAAGGTAGCAGTATATGTATTAGCTAGGTACTAGCGAGCAGTAGCAATGTTTTAAGCTAGCAGTGGATTTGAGGTAACAGCGAATTTAAGATATCATTTAAGGTACCCAAGGATTTATGGTGGTAGTGTATTTAAGGTAGCAATATATATAAAGTAGCAAGAAATATAATGTACCTGTGTATTTGGGGTAGCAGTGGGTTTTTGGTAGCACTGATTTTAAGGTATCACAGAGTTTAAGGTGGCAATTTATTTAAGGTAGCAGGAGATTTAACATGACAGTCGGTTTAGGGTATCAGTTGATTTAAGAAAGCAGGGGATTTTAGGTATTAGTGGATTTAAGGTATCAGAGGTTGGCTTTTTCAGGCAAACTTAAAGTTTGTTCCCAAACATTGCCTTTCTAGATTACATTCTACTTGTAACGAAAACACAAAGGATTGTGAAAAATGTTGGGGAAAAATGCAGTCAACTTGAATAATTGGAACCAGGGCTTTATATAATAATCATGAGCTATTTTTCAGCCAAGACCTCTCATGAGTTTAGTATAGCTAACAAGTACTGGAAGCTTTTGTCTCACCACTGTGCAAATTGCACACAGACTGCATCATCATTGACTTGCCTCATGCTACATCAAGTTGTTAAAAATGTACAAAAGTACATTGCAAAGTTATAAACAGCAGCAGCATCAGCCATTAAATACTTTCATCCATTTATATATTGTCCGTTTTGAAAGGGAAAATTTAAACGTGTACTGATCAGTAACATGGATAATTAAAGAATTGAACAATTCCTTTATCTGAGTATCCTGCTATAGTCTCTTAATGTTGCTACTGATCAGATTTTTCAGAGGAGGACAGCAGAAAGTATAAAATATAGCACCATGAAATAAAAGAGAGCTTTAAAAGCAGGTACAAAATATATATGTGAGATTAAAACAAGAAAAAGGAGAACATTAAAGGATTTATATCCCAAACGAGTAATGGACCATGCATATATCTAGAGTATGTTTTTATTGTTCTTTACATTTACACAGTGTTAAGTAACAGTGGTTTGTTTTTTTTTTTTTTTTGTTTTGTTTTTTTTTTTGCCCTGATATTTTTTATCAGAATTAGCTCTGGTTTTAAGTTTCCCAGCAGAAGGCTCTGTTTGATCTGCTATATGCTTCATTTTCGATCATATAGGAACTGGCAGAATTCATAAACTGATTTAAGCTAATCTTTAGAATCTTTTCTTGTTTAAACGGTCCTTGTACTGCTTTAAGATTTGAAAAACAAAAGATGTTTTGGAGTGACAAAATACAAGCCTGTTTTTGAGCATTTTCCAAAAATGTTCCAGATTTCGAATTACAGTTTTTTGTCAGTGGCAATCGTATTTGGTGTAGACGATACTATCGAACACTTGTATAATCAAATCAAATCAAATTTATTTGTATAGCGCTTTTTACAACGGATGTTGTCACAAAGCAGCTTTACAGGATTTCAGAAAAGACAAAGTTTCCACAGGACTGAAAGAATGTACAGAATGTACAGAAACCCCCCATGGGCAAGCCAGGGGCAACAGTGGCAAGGAAAAACTCCCTCAGAACTGAGGAAGAAACCTTGGGAGGAACCAGGCTCACCAGGGGGGACCCATCCTCCTCTGGTCAAACTACCTACAAGTGATTATACTACTAATATTATCAGCAGTAATATTGATATTAGGAATATCTAGGAGTCTATGAGAACATCAGGGTAGGGTGGGCAGCTCATCCAAGGTGGTTGGTGGTAGCTGAGGCGTGGGCAGCTGGTCTGAAGTGGGTAGCAGGGGGGCTCGGCAGTCAGTCGTCCTTCAGTGTCCAGCCGGACATGTGGGCGGTTGTATACTCGGAAAAAAAGCAGGTAAATGGGATTAGTTTTGTTCTATCCGTTTGTACATAAACAGGGAATGTAAACATTTACAGAGTGTGGCTAATGACCCCGGCAGATCTGACTATGACAGCTTAACTAAAAGGAGAGAACCAGAAGGACACACAGACACGGCAGCACTCTGAAACAGTTCGGCATCCCTCCACTCCACCATCCATAACTGATGATGTCTTCTACAGCAATTTTTCTGAGTGTAGAAATGCATTATGTTGATTAGTCCTTTGTTTAATATTTGTCATTGTTCGTAAGCGACATGAATTTTCAAACCATGCATTGTTGCCTCTGGTCTTAGTGACCACCAAAATAATAGACTGACTGTGCATTTTTTTGTGCATGAGTGCATGAGGCATGCAGAACAATAGTTTATAACTATAGGTTATGCTTTGGACCCCTATCCTGAGTGATGATTGAAAGCAAATTGAAAGAATATCAATTCAAGTCAAAACTTGGTAAAGTATGTGTCTTCTGAGGATGTGAATTCTACTATTGTCATCTTCTTCTTTCGGCTGCTCCCTTTAGGGGTCGCCACAGCGGATCATCTGCCTCCATCTTGCCCTATCCATTGCCTCCTCTACTTTCACACCAACCATCTCCATGTCCAGCTTCACTACATTCATAAACCTTCTCTGAGGTCTACCTCTTCTCCTTCTAACTGGCAGCTCCATCTCCAACATTCTTTGCCCAATATATCCACTATTCCTCCTCAACACATGTCCAAACCATTTCAACCTGGCCTCTCTGGCTTTATCTCCAAACTGCTCCACCTTCACTGTCCCTCTGATCTGCTCATTTGTAATCTTGTCCAGCCTTGTCACTCCCCACGAAAATCACAGCATCATCATCTCTGCCACCTCCCACCTGAATTCTACTATTGTCATCATCGTCAATATAATGTATGTCTTCATCAGTATTCGATTTTGCATTTTGAGGACAAAACATCATGCCAATACTTCTAAGGAGCCCACAACTGTGGCAGTCATAGGATGCCACCTTTGCCACATTTCAGTCTGCTGTGCTAGATCTGCCCCGGTCAACTG
>NC_051229.1:25198098-25255598 GCF_015220715.1 Pygocentrus nattereri
CTGGAATCAAACTTTTCCTGTGTTATGCAGAGCTATCAGTCTGCTAGCCAAGCTAGACTAGTACCATATGCAGCACTAATAAAGCCAACAGCTCTAGACACCAGGTTCCTGCTGTCACTCCAACACCAGTCCCTCAGCTTCTTGAAATCTGATCTATTCTGTGTGGAGAGTGGTCAGTTAGGCTGTTGGCTAAGCTGGCACTAGCACTGCAGTCAGAGCCACACTGTTGTTAACAGCATGGTTTAAATGTTGTTAGATTGATGATTTAACATTTATAGAGGGAATGATTGATGATCTGAATGTATTTATTAGGATCCCGTGTAAGCAAACTGATTTTTTTAAGTGGTCATGCTTGCTAAACAGATAAATCCACTGAAATTAGATTAGATCAGATTACATTTTGTAGAGTACAGGTTTAAAGCAAGTGCAATGAAGACTCTTCCCTATGCTTGAATGGTATGTATCTTCTCACGGAATATGTGATTATTCTAACTTAAAGAATTGTTAAAAAATAAAATGACAAAGATGAATAGGATAATAACAGTAATAGGCTGCAGTAACTGAGATAACACAGTATTTATTAAGAAATACCAAAGAAGAAATACCAAACCATACTAAGAGCAAGTGTTTATTTTCTCCTGTATAAAAGTCTTTTCTGTGGTTTTATCACATTACTTGGCATGCTTAAACAGGTTATTGAAAAAGTGTGCTGCAAATATTGATCTTCAGTCTGCGCGGAAGCATTAGGAGCAGCCTCTCTGTCAGTTTTTGCTGCATGCTGAACACATGGTCAGTGTGCTGGTGGGAAAGCGGCTCTTTTTCATAAGGAATTGTAAGGAATTTGTAAGCAATATGGTTATCACACTAATTATTAGTATAGTGTCATAGTGTATTGTGTATTAATGTGGTGTGTAAAGGTGTGTTTTATTAGTAGAGTTTGTAGTGTTAGTGTTTTGGTGTATTGATGAAGTGTAGAGAGATCTGCTGGTGATGAAGCTTACTCCAGTTGTCAGGCAGAGAGAGCTGAATTATGTTGGAAGACCGTCAGAGACAAGTTCTCATCCTTACAGCCTGCATACACAGAGTATTTTTAGAATACTAGGGAGATCTTCTACTGAAGGAGAGGATTTGAAATTGTGTGTGTGTGTGTGTGTTTATTCTGGAAGGGGACAGTAGGATGATGAAACTCTAGACTCTGACAGCATGTCTCATACACCCCCCAACTTCAGAAATAACTAGCACCTAACCCTTCACTGAGGACCACCTTTAACTGCACGGTATCATGGGAATTGTTGTTTGTGTATGTATATGAATTTTTTTTTTCTTTTTAAAACACTTTTTAAATGAAATGGACAGGTATTTTACATACTGTAAAAAAAAAAACAAAAAAAAACATGCTGTAATAAAGTCCTTGACCCGACCTGATTGTCTATTTTTGCTAATTCATCACATTTAAACATTTCATCCACCTAATTTTGATATTTGATAGACAATACAAAATGCAGTTTTTAAATACTCGTTCAGTTTATTGAAGAAAACCTGTATCATCCATGTGAAAAAGAAATTACCCCCTAAACCTAACAGCTAGTTGTGCCAACATGAACTGCCAGTTTAATGCCTTGCCACAGCACCTCAATGGGATTCAAGTCAGGACATTGACCTGGCCACTTTTTTATTTCTGTTTGGAGATGGACTTGTTTATGTTAACTCCACTTGAATTTAGGTCCAAAAAAATGATGGGCGCACATTCTCCTTCAGGATTTTCGGATCACAGAATTCATAGTTCCATCAATTATGACAATTCTTACAAGTCCTGCAGAAGCAAAGCAGCCTCAGATCATCATGCTACCACCACCATGCTAAAATGTTGATATGATGTTCTGATGTTATGATGTTGATATGACAAGTAAAACATGGAGTTGTTAATTGTGTTCATTGACCTTAACTGAAGTGAGTGAGGCCTGCAGTTTTTATATATACAACTGAATTATTTTGTGACTTCTGGGAAGAGTAGTCAGTGTACTTTTGGTGAAGTTTTGCTAGGCTGGCCACTTCTGGGAAGTTTCACCGCTGTTCCAGGTTTTCTCTGTTTTTGGGTTCTCATTGTGGTTCACTGGAGTCCCAGAGTCTTAGCAATGGCTTTGTAACCTTTCCGAAACTGGTAGATTTTCATGACTTTGTTTTGCATTTGTATTCAAAGCTTTTTAGAACATGGCATCATGTGCTGCTTTTTGAGACCTTCTAGCCTGCTTCACATTGCCAGACAGGTTTTATTTAAGTGATGTTTAGATTCAACAGGTCTGGCAGTAATCTTGCCTAGGGTGGAGCTAATGAAATTGAATCCAGAAGTCAATTGAATTTGATTAACTGGTTAATTTTTTAGGGGTAATTACTTTTTATTACATAGGGCCAGGTAGGGGCTGAACAGTGTTTTTTTCTTCAATAAATGAAATCATTATTTAAAAGCAGCATTTTCTGTTTTATGAGTCATTTTAGTCTAATATTAAAAGTAGTTTGATGATCTCAAACGTTCAAATGTGCAAAAATTGAAGAAAGAAGAAATTGGGAAAGGGCAAATGCTTTTCCACAGCACTCGCCACCCACAACAAAATCACAGACCCTCTCTCTACCTACCCACTCTTTCCAAAACTACCGTCGTATTTAACAGAAAACAGTTATAAAGAGATAATAATGCATGAAAAAGGGAGAGAGAGAAACACTGTGGACAAGTACAGTGCTGCTTGAAAGTTTGTGAACCCTTTATAACTGTGTGAAGTTCATTTTGTGACATTTAGTCAGTTGAAGTCTACTGAAATAATGTTATGTAGATGGAAAAAGCAAAATGGATCTTTATGGCTTAAATAAGAGATGTTATGTTTGCCAAAATTCCAGCAAAAAATCCTCACCCCAACTGTGGTGGTAGTATCATGATGTGGGGCTGTTTTGCTGGTTTTGGACCAGGAGAGCTTGCCATCATTTGATGAAGCTTTGAATTCTGGATTTTATCAAGAATTCTAGAGGAGAATATTAGGGTATCCATCTGTGAACTGGACCTTAACAGAAGGTGAAGTGATTGAAATGAGTGAAAACCTATGTAGGTTTTTGTGTTGTTTAATATGGTTCTCTTTGTTGATTTTTATTTGAGTTGTTCACAACTTTTCAAGCAGCACTGTATGTGCAATATTTAGTCAGTGTACAACAATATAATGTAAACATTCACTCTTAAAACAATTCTGCTTGTACCCTGAAAACTGTACAGTACTGTATGTATGTTTTCACTCTGTTTTGAGCACAGCATTGGATATATGCAGTTAATTAGTTCACTCATAAATTAATAAAAGCCTTACTGGCCCTTTATTTCCTGGACTAATTCCACTTCCTTCAAGCCATTTTCAAGAATGAGATCAATTATGTCTGATATTAACTTAACTGTATTGCAGATGTGCTATGACTTCTTTGTGGTTTAGTATTTTTAAACCATTAAGATTACATTATTGACTCACAATAAAAATCAAATAAAACGTTCAATGGAAAAACACTGGATTTCCAAAATGAGCTTAATAAGACTCCAAAAGAATTGAATTAAAAATAAAATATGATTCTTTTTAAGTATTTTTAAAATATATAACATTTTAGTTCAGTTCAGTCATTAAGTTAGGAAAACATCAAAGAGTCATAACTTAATTACTTGGAGCACAGCTTTGAAATTTTTATGGCTATGAAAAATAAATTGAAAAAAAGTGTAATATTTATTTTATTTATTTATTTATTTTAGAAATACTTTGAGACTGAACAGTTTGTATTTAAGTGAGATAAAGCCCACATTGGTTGCTGTTAAAATATGTTGTGTTCTTGGTGGTTCCAGGATTTTTTTTTTTGTTTTTGGTGAACTTATATATAAGCCACAAATTCTCATGAGCACACATGATGCAAGTCCGGCATTAATGTTTTATTCCTTGAACTATGTGCAATTGCGCAAAAACCTTTTGTTTTTAACAACTTTTAAATGTTTTTAAGCAGTGAAGTTAGTCTTTTTTATTGTCACTTTTACGCAGCTTCTGATGTCTACTGAACGAAATAATGAAGCTGAATAATTAAAGCTTAAATAGCCAGATAATAAAAAGTCATTTCTCAGATCTTTAGTATCAACCAATGTCAGTGTGTGTGGTAAATGATATCACCACTTGTGGCAAAAACTGTTTATCCAATTTAATCTTTAAGAATTAAAAGAACACATATTTCTTTTAACAGCACAAGCCATCAAAAATAAATGTGACTATTTTGGTGCGATTTGGATATTTACGGGTGGCTGAGTGATTACATGAATTTGAACTTATTCTTTAGCATGTGACTTGATAAATAAAATAGCACAAACCGTTCTTTTAAAGGCATAAAACATCAAAAATGAAGCACAAAGGAATGAGTCAGTTTTGCCATGGGTGAGAACTGTTTAGCAAATTGGGGGGCTGAGTGATGTGACTCACTGACACATTAATGCTTTATAATGTACAAATTAAAACAACGCAAATATTTCTTTTAATGGCATAAACCAATACAAAATCAGCACAAACAAATGAGAGGACTGAGTGACATCATTCTTTAAAATATTAGCCTGTAACTTGATAAATGCAACAAATAAAACAAAATACTATAATTACCACTTTGAGTGTCTCCCACAGTATAGAAGGTGAAACCAAATCCAATTTGCTGGTTACCAAGAAATTAGCGATTCTATTGGATATCAAAGTGCAGATTCATCAACATTCATCTGCAAGCAACACTGTGTCAAACCTCCAAGATGGGCACCCTGTTTGATGGAGAGAAAAAGACATCCAGTGTGAAGGGTGCATGCTCCAATTCCACAGTCGCTGAATGTTCAGTATCCTCAACTGAAGGGACAAGGATTTTATCTATGAAAAATAATCCATTCTTGAATAAGTACAGCCAGTTTGTGTTATGAATGTTGCTAATGAATGAGCCATCTTGCATTAGTATGATAGTATGATATCACACATTTTAAAATTGCCACGAAAATGAGATGTTGTGTTTGTAAATTGAGTGGTAATGAAATAATCTTAGTCGTAAAACTTGCATCATCACAATTATGTGCATAAATGTTCACAAGTATAGCAAGAGTTTGAAAAAGGGTGCCGGATACAATAATAAACCTTCTTTGTGGGTCAGTGGTTACTTTAATTGAAGAGAACTAAATCAGTACAATTCAATAGAACTGAGTCAGTATTACAGTGCCTCTTGCTGTAGTGCAGAAAGCCAGGCCCCTATAGCAGAGATGGTCAGTTAGAAAGTTACTCAAGCACATAGTAAACCAAAACTCTCAACCTCCTGGTAAGGAAAATCAGCCAGGGTAGTTTCTCAACATTCTTCCTTTGTAGGCCAGCTTGTGTTGCCAAGCCCAGCAGAGAGCTTGTTCCTTAAAACCAGTGGAAACATGAATGGTCTCGGTGGTTTCCCTCACATAGGCTTTTTTTTGCTATCCTGAAGGATCGGTGCCTTATGTAATGCTCTGGAGGTTTGTAGAACATGTTTTGTCAGATATCTCCATCGGCATCTTTGACATAAAGGTGACCAGGCCAGTTTGATTTAACTCTGAGAAGTTCACAGTTCGCACTTTTGTTCAGCGAGATCTATTCTTAAGATTCTCAAGATATTTAGGTAAGATAAGATAAGGCTTTACTGTCATTCACATCACATTTTTTCTCTAGTTACTCTTCTAACTTGGAAGAAAAAATTGTTTTTAAGTTAAATAAATTTAAGTTTGTTTATTAATATAAATGTAAATTTCAAAATGTTTAGCGAAATGTCAAATCATGGTCTTATGGTTACCTGCTTATCAGTCAAATTAATTAACTCAACCCTCCTAAGAAGCATTTCTATAATAATTCAAACATACCAATACTGCTTATGGTTACAGTTAAAGTGTTAGGGGTCTGGGATGATGGTTAGGAACATTAGAAGATTATATATTTAGTGAATTGTGTGATGCTCTAGTGTGGTATTGTGTGTTTATTCTATCTTGTGCAGCAGGGCATTTCTAACGTAAGCGATTGTGTTAATACTGTAGTCAAAATTAAATCATCATCATCATCATCATCATCATCATCATCATCGTTGTTGACCGCTTAATCCAGATAGAGTCGCGGTAGCACTTGGGAGAGCAGAGAATCCCAGATGACCCTGTCCCCTGCAACTTCCCCCAGCTCATTCCCACCCTTCGAAGAAAGCTCATTTCCGCTGCTTGTATTTGCGATCTCATTCTTTCGGTCATTACCCACAGCTCATGACCATAGGTGGGGGTTGGGATGTAGATCTACCGGTAAACAGAGAGCTTTGCCTTATGGCTCAGCTCCCTCTTCACCACTACAGTCCCGTACAGTGACTGCATTACTGCTGCCGCCTGTCCCAGCCTGCGGCCGATCTCACGATCCCTCTTCCCATCACTCGTGAACAAGACCCTGAGATACTTAAACTCCTCCACCTGGTGCAAGTCCTTTCCCCTTACCTGGAGTGGGCATGCCATCCTTTTCTGGGCTAAAACCATGGACTCAGATTTGGAGGTGCTGATCCACATACCAACTGCTTCACACCCAGCTGCAAACTGCTCCAGTAAGCGCTGGAGGGAACCATGTGATTCAACCAAAAGAACAACATCATCTGCAAACAACAGAGATGCCACCCTCCGGCCTCCACAAATAATGCCCTCCTGACCTTGGCTACGCCTTGACACCCTGTCCATGAATATCACGAACAGGAGTGGAGACAGGGCACAACCCTGCTGGAGTCCAACGCTAATACTCAAAATGAAATGTTAATTGAAATTTGTTGTGCGAAAAAAATCATTACAGTCTATTAAATTTTTTAATTTTGTTAAATTAGATGCATTAATATTTTACAGGCTGCTGTGCAAATTGCTTTCATTTATTGCTTTTTTTGAGTTTATTTTTATTTGTGGCCACCGTTTGGTCACACAGTGGAAAGGTGTGTGTGCGTGCGTGCGTGCATGCATGTGTGTGTGAGAGAGAGAGCTCGAGAGAGTAGATGTTTGTTTTACTGTCTTGAACAAGAAGTTATTCTCTTAATTCTGCCACTTTGAACAAAAATAAAATCTTAAAGCATACATAATAATGTATATATAGATATCTCATATTTCCCATGTGGAGTTTTAAGCTTATTATAAGATTGCTAACTTATTGCTAAATATTTATTATGTCATTTTATAATGTAAAAATATGTGTATTGGCAGATAACTGTAATTGTTTCAAGCATATTAAGATAACAAAATTGTCTCACTGTAATGGTAGATAATTTAGTTTGTGTTAATATGCTTGAAACAAGTAAAATGCCATTTTCAGCATTGTGCCACATCTTTAGTTCTCAGTCTTTCAAAGTATCCCAGCAGGGTTCTGTCCCTGGGTTTGTGTTTGAGTTTGTTTTTCTCACGTTGTTTCTTTCAGCAGATTTGACTGGATTTTTAATTTATCCAGTATTTTTAGAAAACTAAAACAATGTTAATGTTTTACTTACTTTTGTTATTATTATAATTAACAACAACAATGAGATATTAGTGAGCATGCCATTATTAACAATTATCTGTTATATTTGTTTTATGACTGATTTATTTCTGTTATTGCTGTTTTTGTTTTGTTATTACTGTATTACTGCTACTCATGTTGTGCAGTAGGCTATAAGCATGTGAGTCAGTGTGTATTTTGATGAGATGGGTGTTGTGACTCCTAAAAACACAAGCGCACTATTGCCTGTTCGCTATTCACTATTTCCCAAACTGGACCATAAAAAATGTACAAACTTTGAGTGAATAATAAAAACTAGAAAAGGACAGTTTGCAAACAAACTTTAAGGTGGCTTGAAAAAGCCAGCTAATTATGTTAAAATGGTGGTAGACTGTTGATTTCTAAAGTGTTGCTTAGATGTTGCCTTAAATTCACTGCTACCTCAAATTTACTGCTACCTTAAATTTCCTGCCACTTTAAATTTCCTGCTAACGTAAATCTGTTGTTACCAGTAATGTGCCAGAATGATTCAGACGATCACAGATAGAAAAAGAACTTTACTTGTATAATCGTAATCCAAAAGTGTCAAAAAACAGGGATGGGTAGAAAGAACCAGAAAGGGCAGAAAACACAAACAGACAAACATACCAGGCAAACAGAGTCCAAGAGGCAAAGGCAAAAAGGCAAAGTCCAGAAAACAGAAGATAGTCCAAATCCAACAGAACAATAATCCAAGTGAATGCTCAGTAGCCCTTAGAAAGATACCTCACAAACTGATCTAAAAGCCTGGGCTGTATCTTAAACTGGTGAAGCAAACAAATTACATGAACAGGTGAATCAGGTTAGTATTCCGGGGAAGCAGAATGGTCATTGGTGCATGGTGAAGGGAGGATTCTGGGAGATGGAGTCCATGGAGGTGTCAGGGCTGGAGGGAGTCATGACATTACCATAAATACATTGCTCCCTAAAAGGCACTGTTTCCTTAAATTTACTGCTACCTTATTTTTTCCTGATACCTCAGATCTACCCTAAATATCCTGATACCGTAATTTTGATTCTACATTAAAAACACTGCTTCCTTAAAGCCACTGATACCTTAAATTCATTGCCATCTTAATTTCACTGAAAGCTTAAATACATTATTTGTGCTTTTATTGTTGTCCACTACACTGTAAGTGTGAGCCTGTGTGTACTGCAGATGAGTGTCTGTGTGAAATGTTGTGTATTGAGTCTGTGTGGTTTGTGGAATATGTGTGGTGTGTGTTGCCCATTTTGTTTTCATGCTATGACATATTTCCGAGTGGAACACTGGGAAGGTCTCTGAGCAAGCTGAATGTTTTTACGTGATGCTAGATGGGAGTAGTGGAAAAATTAGATGTGTTAGAGGCAAGCAAAATAATTACATTTTCATGAAAGATAACAGGAAAATGAGGATCTTGTCATTGAAATGGCATGATCAGGGGTTTTATTAGAAGCAAATACATGCAATTAGGATAAGGGTTACTGAAAAGCTAATGTCTTGAGTTTATGGTTTGCAAAATGCTAACTTCTGAAGTTCTGAAGCGAAACACATCTAATCTTGGCTTAGATATAGTATTGAATATGTAAGTTTAGGGCTGAGGAAATGCTAAAAATCTGTTGTTTATGTTTCGTGGCATGTTTGTCAATCAGAATTACATTGCATGCTCTTAAATGTGTGTATACTTTTGTCCCTTGTTATAGATGGCAGTGTGTCATATAAATCACTTCAGCAAGAGTATATCTAGAGTGTATGCTCAGTGAAATGCCAATTTCTTAACTTTAGAATTAGTGAAATGCTAATGTCTGCACTTCAGGGTAAGTAAAATGTTAATATTTAGGGTCATGGACAGAGCTTGTAATTTTGCCTTTTATTTGACCAGAGAGAGTGCATTTGTGACAGCTTCAATAAACAAACCCAGGCTGAGTGTGTAAATCTGCAATAACTTAGCCTGTCATTGTTTCTTAATGCTGCCTCTGTGTGTTAATGTGCGTAATTTGCATGTTCTCCCCGTGTCTGTGTGGGTTACCTCCGGGTTCGCCGGTTTCCTCCCACAGTCCAGAGACATGCAGTCAGACCAACTGGACTTGCTAAATATCCCCTAGGTGTGAGTGAATGTGTCTGTCTGTCTGCCCTACGCTGGACTGGCGACCTGTCCAGGGTATATCCTGCCTTCCGCCCAGTGACTGCTGGGATAGGCTCCAGCCCTTTAACAGTGTTTTTATCCATCCATCGTCTTCCGCTTCTCCGGGGTTCGGGTCGCGGGGGCAGCATCCTAAGCAATGAGGCCCAGACCTCCCTTTCCCCAGCCAATTCCACTAGCTCTCCAAGGGGGATTCCGAGGCGCTTCCAGGCCAGCTGGGCGATATAGTCACGCCAGCATGTCCTGGGTGTTCCCCGGGGTCTCCTCCCAGGTGGACTTGCCTTTGACACCTCCCAAGGGAGGCATCCAGGAGGCATCCTAACCAACTAACTAACTGGCTCCTCTCGGGAGTCCCTCCCAGATGACCGAACTTCTCACCCTATCTCTAAGGGAGAGTCCAGACACCCTGCGGAGGAAACTCATTTCGGCCGCTTGTATTCAATCTTATTCAATCTTATTCTTTCGGTCATTACCCAAAGCTCATGACCATAGGTGAGGGTGGGAACATAGATCGACCGGTAAATCGAGGGCCTTGCCTTATGGCTCAGCTCTTTCTTTACCACAATAGACCGTTAAAGAGCCCTCATCACTGCTGACCCAGCACCAATCCGCCTGTCAAGAAGATCAATCTGACCGGTTCTTCTGCCAGACGTTCCCAGCAAACCCTCACTATACGTTTGGGCTTGCCTGGTCTGACCGGCATCTTCCTCCACCACCTGATCCAACTCACCACCAAGTGGTGATCAGTTGACAGCTCAGCTCCTCTCTTTACACAAGTGTCCAAAACACATGGCCGCAAGTCCGATGACACGACTACAAAGTCAATCATTGAACTGCGGCCTAGGGTGTCCTGGTGCCATGTGCACTTGTGTTCAAACATGGTGTTCGTGATGGACAAACTCTGTTTGCAGAGAAGTCCAAAAACTGAACACCACTCGGGTTCAGATCAGAGAGGCCATTCCTGCCAATCACACCCCTCCAGGTCTCACTGTCATTGCCCACGTGAGCATTAAAGTCCCCCAGTAGGACAATAGAGTCTCCAGGAGGAGCACTTTCAAGCACCCTTGCCAAGGACTCTAAAAAGGCTGGGTACTCTGAACTGCTGTTCGGTGCATAAGCCCGTTCCCCAACCTGAAGGCATAGGGAAGCTACCCTCTCGTCCGCCGGAGAAAACCCCAACATACAGGCACCGAGAATGAGAAATGCCTATGAGAAAGCCCACACCTGCCCGCCGCCATGGGCAACTCCAGAAAAGAATAAAGTCCAGCCCCTCTCAAGGAGGTTGAGTGTGTGTTGAGGTGAGCCCGACTATATCTAGCCGATATCTCTCAACCAACTCAGGCTCCTTCCCCGTCAATGAGGTAACGTTCGAAGTTCCAAAAGCCAGTTTCAGCAACCGAGGATCAGAACACCAATGCCCACGCCTTCAGACACTGCCCGATCCACAAAGCACAGAACCCCTACTACTGCCCCTCCCATTGGTGGTGGGTAGATGGGAGGGGGGACTCATGTAACTCCTTCGGGCTGGGCCCGGCCGGGCACCATGAGTAAATGAGCCCGGCCACCAGACGCTCGCTGGCGAGCCCCTCCCCCAGGGAACACAAGTCCTGTTTTGGCTTTTCATAGGGGTTATTATGGATCACACTTTGTCTGACCTGTCACTTAAGACCAGTTTGCCATGGGAGACCCTACCAGGAGCTTTTGCTCCAAACAACATGGCTCCTAGGATCATTCAAGCACGCAAACCCCTGATCCATGGAGAGGCAGAGTTTTTATGTAGTAGTTTATTTGAAGGTGGATACATAAGAAACCACATTACCAAGTCTATTTAAAATGATTTAACAACTCAGTACATTGAGGCAAGTGTTTGATGATTTAGGCCTGCAGTTTGCACAATGCTAATTGGTCAGTTGGAGCTTACATTACTTTCTAGAAGAATTCAAAAGATATAGAGAAAATGAGACCACCAAAACTGTAACTAGCAGATGAACAGTTCTTAAAACCTTCATCTTTGAGAAAGAGGAGAAAATCAAGCTCTTGCTTTACATCTGAAAAACATCTACAGGTCCTGTCCATGCTTCCATTGTGAAAAGACAATTTAATGCTAGGGTTCTGAAAGGATGTCTTGCTGTCAAGAAGCTGTTACTGAGAAACTTGAAAATCTGAGATGTGGAGTAAGGTTTTATGGACTAATGAGTCTAAATTTGTAATTTACTTGGAAAAGTAGAAAATTGAACCAACATGTTAGACTAAACTGCAAGTCTCCTGAAAAGAATGGAAGACAACTAGGAAGGCAAATTGCAATAAAGGCAAGAGTTGGACAAACAAATACTAAAATGTTGATATTATATTTGGTTGTTAAGGTTGTAATTACCTATCAAATACACTTTCCTCTTTGTTTCTTACGCTTAAAATAATTTTGGCCATTTGACTGGAAATGTAATCAGTGGAACATTGAACATTGAAACATTCCCTTTTGAAGTACTGTACACACACATAGATGAATTTTGTAGTTCTGCTATTACAGGTTGTTGTCCATGAGGTTATCAGCAAAGTACAGTAGGTGTACTGAATAATGTGAATGTTGAGTATATCATTGCTGTCAGGACAAGTCAATGCAAAGTTCATTTATATAGCACTTTACAACAGCAGATTTACAGAAAAATCAGAGCCTAAGCATCTATGAGCAAGCCAATAGCAACAGAGGAAGAGACATTGAAAAGAACAAAGACTCAAAAGGGAAAACCATCTTTCTCGGGTTGACACTGGATAGCAAAACGATAACATGAGCAATAGGAGCAGGCAGTGAGGTTTGACCTTTAGTGTGAGATACAGAAAAGGAGAAAAGCAGGAGAAGCACTTCTAAAGTTTTGTTCTCGAAGCAATAGTATATACATGTTGCCTGTTTGCCTGAGTCTAATGGTAAGGTATTAATGGTGGGACAGTCTGGTTTTATTTTTTTTATATGTAGTATGTTTGAGTGTGTGGAGGATAGACTTTGCCTTTATTGATAGATTATTGATAAATTGAACATTGAGCTGGAGTTGGGACTTTAGTGGAAGTTTTTATTTCTGTTAAAATCATCTCAGTAAATACTTGAACTGTGCTGTTTAGGTCTACAGCTGATTACTGCTGATGCTGTTTGGCAGCAATTTACTATTTAACTCTGAGTGTCCGTTAGATACACACAGTTCTGCTGCATTGAACGTATTTAAATGCAGTCTTTGTCCGACTCCAATGGTGTCATTTGTCACTGCTGTGTTTGGGCTGTATAATAGGTTTCATTTTATTAATACAATTTTTCATCCTGTGTCAGACTGGCCTGATTTATGGCCTGTGTATGGCATGTGTATATGTCTGTGTCTGAGGTGATCACTGAATTAGAATTCTGGTTATAAGAGAGGAACACAAACACATGCATTAATTCATCAATATACACACATACAAATATAAATATATGTATATAAATATTATATATATGTATCAGAACAAATCCTCGTATCTCCATTTTTGTCGATTTTCAGTTTTTGACATAAAGGCCAACATGCATTTTCTCATTATGTTGTATGTAAATTTCATGAAGGATGGACCACAATAAATGGGCAAAAATGACTTGGGGAGGGGGGTCTGGTTCCATTGACTTACATTAAAAATAGAGCAAGTTTTTTCCCCCTGTAAAGTTTTCATTTTGGAGATATGAGGTTTTGTTCCGTGAGTGAGTGAGTGAGTGAGTGAGTGAGTGAGTGAGTGAGTGAGTGAGTGAGTGAGTGAGTGAGTGAGTGAGTGAGTGAGTGAGTGAGTGAGTGAGTGAGTGAGTGAGTGAGTGAGTGAGTGAGTGAGAGAGAGCGAGCTCTGCCTTCTACACTGTTGACTGGGGTTCAATCCCCACCTGTGCAAACACCCTACACTAACTAATATAATATACACTGTTCAAAAAAATTAAGGGAACACTTAAACAACACAATATAACTCCAAATAAATCAAACTGTCCACTTAGGAAGCAACACTGGTTGACAATCAATTTCACATGCTGTTGTGCAAATGAAATAGACAACAGGTGGAAATTATTGGCAATTAGCAAGACACACTCAATAAAGGAGTGGTTCTGCAGGTGGGGACCCCAGACCACTTCTCAGTAGCTATGCTTTCTGGCTGATGTTTTGGTCACTTTTGAATGTTGGTGGTGTTTTCACACTCGTGGTAGCATGAGACGGACTCTACAACCCACACAAGTGGCTCAGGTAGTGCAGCTCATCCAGGATGGCACATCAATGCGAGCTGTGGCAAGGTTTGCTGTGCCTGTCAGCGTATTGTCCAGAGGCTGGAGGCGCCACCAGGAGACAGGCCAGTACACCAGGAGATGTGGAGGAGGCCGTAGGAGGGCAACAACCCAGCAGCAGGTCCGCTACCTCCGCATATGTGTAAGGAGGAACAGGAGGAGCATTGCCAGAGCCCTGCAAAATGACCTCCAGCAGGCCACAAATGAGCATGTGTCTGCACAAACGGTTAGAAACCGACTCCATGAGGATGGTATGAGGGCCCGACGTCCAGATGGGGGTTGTGCTCACAGCCCAACACCGAGCAGAATGCTTGGCATTTGCCAGAGAACACCAGGATTGGCAAATTCGCCACTGGCGCCCTGTGCTCTTCACAGATGAAAGCAGGTTCACACTGAGCACATGTGACAGCCGTGACAGAGTCTGGAGACGCCGTGGAGAGCGATTTGCTGCCTGCAACATCCTTCAGCATGACCGGTTTGGCAGTGGGTCAGTAATGGTGTGGGATGACATTTCTTTGGAGGGCTGCACAGCAGTTCCTGCAAGATGAAGGCATTGAAGCTATGGACTGGCCTGCCCGTTCCCCAGACCTGAATCCGATTGAGCACATCTGGGACATCATGTCTCACTCCATGCACCACAGACTGTCCAGGAGTTGGCAGATGCTTTAGTCCAGGTCTGGGAGGAGATCCCTCAGGAGACCATTCGCCACCTCATCAGGAGCATGCCCGGGTGTTGTAGGGAGAATACAGGCACGTGGAGGCCACACAATACTGAGCCTCATTTTGACTTGTTTTAAGGACATTACATCAAAGTTGGCCTGTAGTGTGTTTTTCCATTTTCATTTTGTGTGTGACTCCAAATTCAGGCCTCCATTGGTTAATAACTTTGATTTTGTTGTCAGCACATTCAACTTTGTACAGAACAAAGTATTCAATGAGAATATTTCATTCATTCAGATCTAGGATGTGTTATTTGAGTGTTCCCTTTATTTTTTTGAGCAGTGTATATAATATAATATTATATAACAGGGTAGTGTTTTTATATCTTTAAACCCAGGCATTAATTGAGATAGTAAGCTAAATGTACATAAAATCCATCCATCCATCCATTATCTTCTGCTTCTCCGGGGTTGGGGTCACGGGGGCAGCATCCTAAGCAATGAGGCCCAGACCTCCCTTTCCCCAGCCACTTCCACTAGCTCTCAAAGGGGGATTCCGAGGCGCTCCCAGGCCAGCTGGGCGATATAGTCACGCCAGCGTGTCCTGGGTCATCCCCGGGGTCTCCTCCCAGGTGGACTTGCCTGTGACACCAACCCGATGGAGGCGTCCAGGAGCAGTAAAGAGCCCGCAGCACTGCTGACCCAGCACCAATCCGCCTGTCAATCTCCCGCTCCCTTGTACCATCACTCGTGAACAAGACCCCGAGATACATGAACTCCTCCACTTGAGGCAAGTGGCCCAATCCACAAAGCACCAAACCCCTACTACTGCCCCTCCCATTGGTAGTGGGTTGATGGGAGGGGGGACTCATGTAACTCCTTCGGGCTGGGCCCGGCCAGGCACCATGAGTAAATGCCCGGCCACCAGATGCTCGCTGGCGAGCCCCTCCCCCAGGCCTGGCTCCAGGGTGGGGCCCTCGTAACCCTGTTCCGGGCAAGGTACACAAGTCCTGTTTGTACGTAAAATCATCATATACATTTACTTTCTATATGGAGACGGCTGTTCCAAGCCCTAACAAGTTTAGCTAGTTAAAATAATTCATACCATTTTTCATTTTGTTCAATGTTGTTTTTAAATAAACTTAAATAAATATATGTATCATGACTTCAATTTAAAAAAAATAAAATAATAATAACTTTATTCAGAAAATGCTGTTTACATTTTCATGTCACTACCAGAAACACAAAGAGTTGTAGTTCATAGAGCTTTATTTTACACTCTCAGAAATAAAGATGTGATACTGTCACTGGGGCAGTTCCCGTCTTGTCACTGAGGTGGTACCCTCAGGGGTGCATCTAAGTACCTTTAGTCAAGGAACATAACTGAACCATAATCCTTTGAAAGTTGTAATGACCTTTACACATGGCCCGTCTCATATCTGGGCTTTTTATTTTATTGTTCATTTTGAGAATATTATAAAAAGGTAAAAATATGTACTTTTCACATGGGACAACCAGTTGGACCTTAAAACCACTGTTGTACCTTTGAGGGTAAATTTACATTGTTTGTACCTTGAACGAAAAATGTACAGGCACAGAAACTTTATTTTCAATAATGCAACACCTCTGCCGTTCAGAACAGCAATCTTATCTTGGTGTTTATGTTGGTGTTTCTTCCAGATATTAGGAGTTATGTATTAGAGATTCTTGAATTGGCCTCACTCAAGAATCAAAATCAGGATCAGACAATCCAGAATCAGACTGAATCAGAATTAGACTCACTTCAAAATCAGACTGGATCAGCCGCACGAGAATCAGACTTACTTGGAGTATAAGAATCAGAATTACTCCAAAATTAGAATCTGTCTCACACTAGATTCCAATACACTTCAGAATCAGTATCTCTGACAATCAGGCTGAATCAGAATAATTCAAGAAGCAGACTTGCTCCAGAATCAGATTCACTCCAGAATCAAGATCAGACTCATTCTTCTTCTTTTGGCTGCTCCCTTTAGGGGTCGCCACAGCGGATCATCTGCCTCCATCTTGCCCTATCCATTGCCTCCTCTACTTTCACACCAACCATCTCCATGTCCACCTTCACTACATCCATAAACCTTCTCTGAGGTCTACCTCTTCTCCTTCCACCCGGCAGCTCCATCTCCAACTTTCTTTGACCAATATAACCACTATTCCTCCTCAACACATGTCCAAACCATTTCAACCTGGCCTCTCTGGCTTTATCTCCAAACTGCTCCACCTTCACTGTCCCTCTGATCTGCTCATTTGTAATCTTGTCCAGTCTTGTCACTCCCAACGAAAATCTCAGCATCTTCATCTCCGCCACCTCCAGCTCAGCCTCCTGTCTTTTAGACAGAGCCACAGTCTCCAAACCATACATCATAGCAGGACACACTACTGTCTTGTAAACCTTCCCTTTCACTCTTGCTGCTATCCTTCTGTCACACATCAGCCCTGACATCCCTCTCCACCCACTCCATCCTGCCTGCACCCTCTTCTTCACCCCTTTTCTACACTGTCCATTGCTCTGGATGGTTGACCCAAGATATTTGAAGTCATCCACCTTTACGACCTCTACTCCTTGCATCTTCACCTTTCCACCTGCCTCCCTCTCATTCACACACATGTATTCCGTCTTATCTCTACTGACCTTCATTCCTCTCCTCTCCAGTGCAAACCTCCACCTCTCCAGATTGCTTTCCACCTGCTATCTACTCTCACCACCGATTGCAATGTCATCTGCAAACATCATGGTCCATTTCGCCTCCTGCCTGTCCTCATCTTTCAACCTTTCCATCACCATTTCAAACAATAAGGGCTTCAAGCTGATCCCTGATGTAACCCTACCATCACCTTGAAACCATTTGTCACTCCAACTGCACACCTCACCACTGTCTCACTATCCTCATACATGTCCTGCACCACCCTATCATACTTTTCAGCTACACCTGACTTTCTCATACAGTACCACAGTTCCTCTCTTGGCACCCTATCATATGCCTTCTCTAGATCCACAAAGACACAATGTAGCTCATTCTGACCTTCTCTGTACTTCTCTACCAACACTCTCAATGCAAAAATCGCATCTGTGGTACTCTTTCTGGGCATGAAACCAAACTGCTGCTCACTGATCTGGACCTCTTGCCTTAGCCTTGCTTCAACAACTCTTTCCCATACCTTCATGGTGTGGCTCATCAACTTTATACCTCTGTAGTTACTGCAGCTCTGCACATCAACCTTGTTCTTAAAAATGGGGACCAATACACTGCTTCTCCACTCATCAGGCATCCTCTCACTCTCCAGGATTTTGTTAAACAACCTGGTTAAAAAGTCCACCGCCTTCTCTCCTAAACATCTCCATACCTCCACAGGTATGTCATCTGGACCAACTGCCTTTCCATTCTTCATCCTTTTTAAAGCTGCCCTCACTTCCACCTTACTAATTCTCTGCACTTCCTGATCCACTATCTCTCCCCCTGTTGTCCTCCTCTCTCTCTCGTTTTCCTCATTCATTAGTTCTTCGAAGTACTCCTTCCATCTACTCAACACTCTCTGTTCACTCACTAGTACATTTCCCTCTCTATCCTTTATCAGCCTAACCTGCTGTACATCCTTTCCAGCTCTATCTCTCTGTTTAGCCAAACGATACAAGTCCTTTACTCCTTCTTTACTGTCCAGCCTCTCATACAGCTCATCATAGGCCTGAGCCTTTGCCTTTGCCTTTGCCTTTGCCACCATTCTTTTTGCTATGCGACTAGCCTCACAGTACTCCTGCCTACTTCCTTCATCTCTCTGGTTATCCCACTTTTTCTTAGCTGCCTTCTTCTTCTGAATACTCTCCTGGACTTCCTCATTCCACCACCAACTTTCCTTGTCTTCTTTCCTCTGACCAGACAAACACCCAACACATTCTTGCCAGTTTCTCTCACCACCTTAGCTGTAGTTTCCCAGTCCTCAGGTAGCTCCTCACTGCCCCCTGGCCTTGCTTCCTTTCCATCTGGTCTCCTGGACACACAGAATATCTACCTTCCTTCTCTCCATCATGTCTGCAAGCTCTCTGCCTTTACCAGTCATTGTCCCTAAGTTCAGAGTCCCTACTCTAACCTCCACACTCCTGCCTTTCCTTCTCTCTCGCTGCCGTCTAACCCGCCTTCCTCCTCTCCTCTGATGGTCTTCGACCTACAGTAGTCCAATTTCCACCGGCACCCTGCTGGTCAACAGCACCGGAGGCGGTCGTTGTTAACCCGGGCCTCGACCGATCCGGTATGGCAATCATATTTGTGATCCGCATGGTAGTTTTGGCACAAGTATTAAGCCGGATGCCCTTCCTGACGCAACCCTCACCATTTATCCCGGCTTGGGACCGGTACCAGAAGTACACAAAGTACACCCCTAATGGCTGGTTTAATCAAGATCAGACTCAGACTAAATTCAAAATCAGCATCAGAATCAATCCAATATTGGACTGGATCAGACCCACTCCAGAATCAAAGTCTTACTCTAGAATAAGAATTAGATTCACTCCAGAATCAGGCTGAATAAGAATAATTCCAGAAGGAGACTCACTTGATAATCAGCTCTGATCAAGCTCCCTTCAGAATCAGACTGAATAGAATTACTTGCTCTAGAATCTGACTAGTGTAGAATCAAACTGAATGTCATTCTTGAATCACTCAAAAATCACAGAGATTATAGATTCAGACTCGCTTCAGAATAAACTTGACTCATTACACATGATGGTTAAAGCCAGACTACATAGAAAATCAGAGGCTTCTTATGCAGTCTTGCCAGCCTCTCTGTGTGTGTGTGTGTGTGTGTGTGTTTGTGAGAGTATGTGAGTGTGTGTGAGAGTCTGTGAGTCTGTCTGTCTGTGTGTGTGTGTGTGTGTGTGTGTGTGTGTGCGCGCACGCATGTGTGTATGCGTGTGTGTGTGCGTGTGTGTGATTGTGTGTATGTGTGTATGCTACTTGATCACAGAGATTTCTTCCTTTTTTTGCATTTGGAACTGTATGTAACTCCCCTTCCGTATCTCTGTGCATGCTGTAGGAAGTATGAGTGCGAGTTGTGTGAGCGGAGCTTTAGTGAGAAGTGGGCTCTGAATAATCACATGAAGCTTCACACTGGAGACAAACCATACAAATGCAGCTGGGAATCCTGCCACTATGCCTTCCTCACACTGTCTGCCATGAAGGACCACTACAGGACACACACAGGTGACAAAAACACTTGCACTGTCTGTCTGTGTCTTTGTGTGGGTGTAAGAGCCCGTGGCAGTCTTCTTGTATCTCTGTCTATGTTGTTGAAGAGTTTGTATGTAAATGTATGAGCGAGGAGCTGAATAATGGTGAATACTTTTAGCTAAATATGTCTCACAACCACATACATACAGAGGATTTCACTCATTGCTTCAGCTGCTGCTATATCTGGTGGTATGCTGGTGTATGTTCACATTTTGTCAGTTAATTTCAATGAGAAATGAAGCCGTAATTGCATCGATACAGCAGATTGAGCGGCTGGAATCAAGTCAAAAATTAATTACCGCTGTCGGCTTCTGTTCAGACAGACCTAATTAGAGACACTGTTAGAGCTGCTTGCACTGCTGTGATCTCAAAGCACACACGTGCACACTTACACACACTAGGAACATCACGATAATCTGCATGTTAATGTTTTAAATTAAATAGTGAGATGACATGCACTGTGAGTCAAATACAGTTAGATTTCATGCTAGAAAATATGTGAAACTGGAATGGTTTCTATGCTATTTATCACAATTAGCATGATTCCTAAAAAGAATGACCATGAATGTAAAAAACTGGTTTATTCTAGCAAAGCTAAAATAAGTTCCTTGTTTGCTAAAAAAAAAAAAAATTCTGTACCACCTAAAATGGCGCAGCAGTAACATTCTGGTGCTGGAGGAAACTTTGAATATGGAAGCTGGCGATCACAAAGCTTTCTGCTTTGTCTGCCTTGGATGTTTGGTGTGCCAGTCTGTAGAGAGATCAAACTTCAGCTGCAAGAAATAAAGTTATCCTCACATAATCTCCTATTCGGAAGCACGTCGGTTTCCCACTCAGTGACAGTACACCAACACTCCGCAAGTAACAAACACTTATGCTAACACCTCAACTATGCAAACTCATTTGTGAAGGCCTCAGCCAAAAGTCTGTGTTACCAGAAGCCATTATACATGAACATGTACTGCTCAGACCCATAATAACACACTTGTTTACCAAACTCACATGCAGCATGTAATATACATCTTGCTTTTTTGTATACATTTTATTTTTTATTCTACTGATAAAATACTTGTGCCAGTTATCTTTTCACCAAATACTGTTGTCTTTTTGGGGAAAATGTCAATAAATAAATAAATGTGGAAGTTATGTGCCATATTGTTATATACGCCTAATACAGTGGAGTTCAAAAGTCTAAGATTGAAAATCAGGGATTTTAATTATTTTATTTCACCCTTGAAATGAACAACTTTTAAATTTTGAAAAATGAAAACAAAGAATTGTTATGATAAGTAAAATGAAATAGGAATATTCAAAATTCTGAACTTTATTTAGGTTAGTAATTTAAACAAATTTATAATTTAAACAAATCTGTAAGATTGAACATGTGACCATCTAGCCAAAAAAGAAATGACAAATAGACCATTTAAATTATTTTCTTTTGTCACAAATGACTCATGCTTGTATTAAAAATTGTAACTGCAAATGTAGGTTTTTCATTTCATTTTCAATTTTGGCAGGATATTTGTGCAGATGTTTGGAAAAATAAATTCCAAAAAGAGATTTTCATTTAATTGTTTTCATTATAATATCTTTTTTGGTTGGATTTGCCTCACATACTTTTATAGCCAATGGAGCATGTTTAACCAATGTTAGCAGTCAACAATGAAAGATGGTGAACGAGAGGAGAAACAAAATCATGAAAGAGAGCAAAGCAAGAAAATGGCACTTTCAATAGGACACACAGAGAGAATAGCGTAAAGTGTTTTATCACTAAGAATGAACATTTGAGCTATTTTTGTTTTCTGAGTGTCCACATATTTAAATAATTTGTGATTATTGTATTCCCAATGAGAGAAAAAAACACCAATCTCATGAATAAAGATAGATGCTCAACATCACTGGAGGTGCTCTTAACATAGACTTAAAATGAAGCATAAAAAAATAAAGCATATACACTACTCACAAAAAGTTAGGGATATCTGGCTTTCGGGTGAAATTTATGGAAAACTTAAAAAGTTTCACGCTACAGTGATGTTATATCATGAAAGTAGGGCATTTCAGTAGAAGCATGCGATGGTGATTTCCTCATCTCAGACAATTTACTGAAACAAAAGCCAACAGTAGTGGTGGGTAAACCCCAACAAAAAAATCTCAATTACACGTCATGCGCGCTTGATCATCAATTACAGCTTCACAGCAACGTTTCATGCTGTTCACAAGTCGACTCGTTGTCTGCTGAGGCATGGCATCCCACTCTTCTTGAAGGGCAGCCCTCAGGTCATTGGGGTTCTGGGGTACAGAGTTACGAGCCTCTAGATGGCGACTCAGCTGATCCCATAGGTTTTCTATGGGATTCAGGTCTGGAGAAAGTGCAGGCCACTTCATTTGAGGTACCCCACTCTCCAGCAGCCGTCCCCTAATGATGCGACCTCTATGAGGTGGAGCATTATTGTCCATGAAGATGAAATTAGGCCTGTGTTGTTCATGCAGAGACACAATGACTGGATTAGTGATGTTATTAAGTAGTATGGGCTCATCACTGTACCATTCACAAAGTGTAGGGCGGTTCTGTATTGACTGGACACACCTGCCCACACCGTAACACCACCACCACGACCTCACCATTAAGCTCCTTGTTAGAGAACAGCAAGTTGTGTAAAAAGTACTGAAACATTGAACAGCTGGATTCAAAAGTTTAGAGAAGGTTAAGTTCACCTGTAAAGGTTAGAGTGCATTTTAGGTTCATCCTGAAATTTCACCCGAAAGCCAAATATCCCTGACTTTTTGTGAGTAATGTTGCATGATAATAACGTAAAATAAAGCATAGGATACTCACGCATTTCATGGACTTTTTTTGTCATACAATTATGAACATGCACCAGTGATGCATTTATTTCAAGGTTTAATCAGTCAGTTTTACGTTTTTTTACCTTTTTCATTGGTGCCTGAGACTACATCAGTAAAAATTCTGGTGTCTTTTACCTTCTGAAGCTACATTTGGACATGACTAGATTCACATGAGGAGTCGGGGTAATGTAACTTTTGCCAGGGTTAATCAATGATTACTGTCTAATCCCAGTGCGTCAGTCATTTTTCCCAACCCCATGTCGCTATAGTTTCTGGCATCTTTTACTTTCTGAAAATAAACAGAGAAATAACCTTGCATGGTATAAATCCTGTACAGATTGACATATGCACTGTCCTTCAGTCTTGAACTCTGAGCATTAAAACATGTAAAATGTAACAGTTTGATTTTATGCAGTGATCTTGACTGTTGGCTGTAAATTCCCAAGCTGGTGACAATGCTAGTGACACAGTGCATTCCCCTCAGACAGCAAGACGTGTTTAGAATAAACAAAATAATGGCAAAATTTAATGTTTTGACATCATTTCCATTGTGACAAATTGGCATTACCCCACCTCCCCATGCCAAATTAATACCTTTAAAATACTGTTGAAATCTTAAACACTAACATTTAACATTTTCTCCTGCTGTGTAGCTCCTGCTATAGAGAATCGTTCCCTTTGTTTGTGAAAATTAAGTATATGTGCTTCAACCGTAGCCAGCTGAGGTGGTTAGGGCATCTGATTCGGGGTGCCCCCTGGACACCTCCCAGTGCGGGGTGCACGGCCTATCGGGATAAGGCCACGGGGCTGTTCTAGGACCCACTGGAGGGATTACATCTCCAAGTTGGCCTGGGAGCGGCATGGGGTCCCTGAGAATGAGCTGGAGGAAGTTGCAGGGGACAGGGTCATCTGGGATTCTCTGCTCTCCCAACTGCTAGAGCGACCCTATCTGGATTAAGTGGTCAACGACAATGATGATGATGATGATGATGATGATGATGCTTCAACCATACTCTGGTTTCCTCCCACAGTCCAAAGACACGCAGTCAACTTTTACCTTTAGTCTTCATGGTGTGCTCGAGGACAGTCAACAGTTGGGCATAGTTGAATTGGTACTAGTTCTTAAACTTTGGCTTGGTGTGTCCGAGACCTTAGATTAAATTATCCTGAATTCAATTGTTCAACTCAGTGTCTCATTAGGCAGAATATGATTTTATAGCATTCTCTAAAGCTTGTCCAACAAAATTAGCTACAAAAATCTCATCTATGTGAGTATGAATAGGTCAATTAATGAGATCTGGAATCAGTTATTAAAGAACATGACTGTATAAGAGGGAGGTAACCCTGTTAATAAATGCTGCAATGTGTGTGAATTGCTTAGGCAATGGGCCATCCCATAACTCTCTCTCTCTCTCTCTCTCTCTCTCTCTCTCTCTCTCTCTCTCTCTCTCTCTCACACACACTCACTCACTCTCTCTCTCTCTCTCTCTCTCACACACACACACACACACACACACACACACACACACACATACTCTGCCTGAGTAGGTGAAAAGTCATTTTTGTGCGACCTCTGTGGTTTTGCCGGTGGGACTCGCCATGCCCTCACCAAACACCGTCGCCAACACACAGGTAACACATACACAGACACACCCATGCTCTAACAATTTCTTCTCATGTTCTGTTGCTTTTTTTTAATATATTGTTTATCATTTACCAAATTCTAAAAATACTTGGTTATGCTGGCATTGAATAAATAAAATAAAAATAAACAAAACAAAATTAATTGTTAATATCAAAAGGGAGCCCAAATTTTTCAGAGTTAGTGTATATGCACACACACAGGCAGAAAAAAAAACATTTCTAAGTCTGTCAGTGAATGTTGGCTTAACTGCCTGTGTGTGGTTTTAACTCGTTTTATTCCAAATCTCAGAAACATGGAATTTTTTTAAAATTCCGGTGCTGAAATGAAATGAGGACTGATACACATTAAGCCAAAACATCCCATATCAACTCATTAATATTCATTGCTTCATTTATCATTCTTGTCTGCATGTTTTGACTGATCTGTGGTGGGAACCATCACTAATGAAATACTTTTATCTGCAGTTATATTAGCCTTTATATATTAATGTTTTTCGTCTGATTGTGTGTGTGTGTGTGGCTACCATTCTTGTGTGCTGCTCTTATGGTTTGTGTGTGTGTTTTAATAAAGCCTCCTCCTGACTGGCTCACCAAAAATCAAAAGATAAAGGTGTTCACCAGTGCATGCTTATTGCTGGTGTGTCGTATGTGTCTGTTTGTAAGCTCTTGCTGTCTCTGTTGTAGGTGAACGGCCATTCAGGTGCCAGTTGTGCAGTTTTGCATCAACAACCCAGTCTCACTTGACCAGACACAAGCGTGTTCACACAGGAGAGAAACCCTACCGCTGCCCCTGGTGTGATTACAGGTAAAGACTACACTAAACCCTAAACTAGACCCTGAACTATAAACACGTGTCTAAATAGGTAAGAAACACTACCATTATTCTAGGTGTGACTTCCCATAAAACTTCACAAAACCTTACATCTGTCCTGATTTGAGTACCCATAAAATTCCACAAAAACCTTAACACCTACCACTGTTGATCATGTGACAAAAAGTAAAATCTGCCATAAATCACAACTGAGAAACACTAACACTGTCCATAGTGAAACTACAGGTTTCTATTTTTCCACAAAATATGGAAGGGAACAAAGGAGTCCTTGGATAGATATTAAAAAAAAAAAAATGGACTTCAGTACCAGTACCTGAGTCCAAAACATAACTGCATGAAATGTGCAGAAGAACATTTTGTAGCATGGGTTGTGCTGCATTTGTGTCTGCTTTACCACAGATCACTGATAGCAAACTAACATTACTATTCGTACGATAGCTGGGTAGCATGTGTCCATTAGTTATGAAGCCTCAAATACACTATTACCAAAAGCATTTACTCACCCATCCAAACCATTGAATTCATGTGTTCCAATCACTTCCATGGCCACAGCTGTATAAAACCAAGCCCCTAGGCCTGCAGACTGCTTCTACAAACATTACTGAAAGAATGGATCGCTCTCAGGAGCTCAGTGAATTCCAGTGTGGTACCGTGATCAGACGCTACCTGTGCAAGAAGTCCAGGCATGAAATTTCCTCACTACTAAATATTCCACAGTCGAATGTCAGTGGGATTATAACAAAGTAGAAGCGATTGGGAGCAGCTGCTTCCAAGCCTTACATCACCAAGAGCAATGCAAAGCATGGAATGCAGTGGTGTAAAGCACCGCCACTGGACTCTAGAGCAGTGGAGACGTGTTCTCTGAAGTGACCAATCACGCTTCTCCGTCTAGGAATCCGAAGGACGAGTCTGGGTTTGGCGGTTGCCAGGAGAACGGTATTTGTCTGCATTGTGCCAGATGTAAAGTTTGGTGGAGAGGGGATTATGCTGTGGGAAATTTTGGACAATTTCATGCTCCCAACTTTGTGGGAACAGTTTAGGGATGGCCCTTTCCTGTGACATGACTGCGCACGAGTGCACAGAGCAGGTCCACAAAGACATAGATGAGCGAGTTTGGTCTGGAAGAACTTGACTGTCCTGACCTCAACCCGATAGAACACCTTTGGGATGAATTAGAGCAGAGACTGCGAGCCAGGCCTTCTCGTCCAACATCAGTGTCTGGCCTCTTAAATGTGCTTCTGGAAGAACAGTAAAAAAATTCCCATGAACACACTCCTAACCCTTGTGGAAAGCCTTCACAGAAGAGTTGAAGCTGTTATAGCTGCAAAGGGTGGGCCACCATCATATTAACCCTATGGATTAAGAATAGAATGTCACACAATTTTATATGCGTGTGAAACCAGATGAATGAATACTTTTGGGAATATAGTGTATCTATTTAGGCAATGTTAGCCAAGTATATGTTAAATTGGTTTATGAATGGAGACAGATGGTAGTACTAGAAAATATCTGAGAATGATGGCGCATGTGGTTTATCAAGCAATTAAAGATGAATTCTGAAACAAAAAAGAACCTGTTAGCAAAGTAATCAGCTCATATTAGCAGATTAGCCAGCTAACATTAGTTGTTAATTTAGCATTACTTTTGAGTCCCTTAATATGTTGGAGCTTTGAAAAGCCAAGACAGTGTTGATTCTGGTCTTAGCTCAAACTCTGTCACTCTGCATTTTAGCTTGCTGGTGTTCTGATAAATTGTGCTACATTGTCTAAAAACACATATTTTTATGTAGAGCTCTACATGAACTCTAGGTAGGATATTTTGACAGCAGAATCTCATAAAATCAGCTTCTTATTCACCAACTTCTTGTTCAGATTTTTCTGTTCCACCTTAAACCTGTTAAAGTTAAATGGAATATTAGAAAATTTGAAAAAGCTAGCAAATAAAAGCTGTTTTCAGCCTTATCTAAATGGTTAGTAGTAATATTAAGCTGAGTCTATACTGAATTGACATTAAACACAAAGACTGAGTTTCTATGCAGTAGCCTAGTTATGCACATGCTCGGTACGACTGCTTGGTGGATAGGAAAAATTGTTAGAGCGTTGGCTCTCTTCAGTTCTACATTGCTTTGCTTTGATCCTGGGTGAAGCCACAAAGGACGACTGGGTCTTTGCATGCAGCGATACCTCTCTCTTAATTTTCTTTTTCACTGTGTTCAACTCCCTTACTAGTGTTGCTCAAGTAACCACTCCATGTAGAGCTGGACCTTCTGTGCATGTGACGTGAATATGTAAAGATGTCTGTTGTGGTCTATAAACCTCCCACTAAATCCGATTAGACAGCTCTGAATTTGAATTAATATTTCAGGGTGAAGAAACATTTACATTTGAAACAGAGCTGATGCTAAGAACCAGTTAGATCACTAGTGTTAGCACTGGAGAACACCTCCAGCAAACTACCCTGAACAGTGCACTCAGGAGAATGGTGAATAAGTCAAAAAATAACAGTAGTAAATTAGAAAGCTACATTGACCCTTAAAATGTCGTAATGGGCCAGTATGACAGTTAGAGAGATACAATTACAGAGGAGTTTGAACATACAGCCGCTGTTGTTTGCACTCAGCATCGGTCATGAAAACGAGAAACTGTTTCTTTTTTCATGTTCACACTGCTTGCCACTCACTTGATTTTCAAGCTGAATTATGGAGGATAATTAATGCATTCCAGCAAAGCTTATTATGTCGTTCATATAACTAAATGCTGCGGTTTGGTTTTATGCACTCCACTAAAAACAATCTCTCTGTAGGCTCAATTTACTTAGAAGAAAATAAGACAAATTTGATTAATTGTGATTAAATACAAAAACCCATTTGATACTTAATGATTAATTACTTCAGTTGTTTGCCCTGAATTTCAGATTATTTTAGCCATATCAGTATTTTGTGCCAAAACTGGTTATATCAATATCTTGCTCTGTGTGTGTGTGAGAGTATTTTAGTGTTGTTGTGTCTTTATAATTATAGAACTGTTTGAAGTTTAATTTTAGCTGTTATCCCTCTTTTACTGCATTTACAAAGAATTGTAAATTGGTGTTCCTTTATGAAAAAAAAAATTCTTGCATGTGTGTGATTTGTCAGGTCAAACTGTGCTGAGAATATTCGAAAGCACATCCTGCACACAGGGAAGCATGAGGGAGTGATGATGTATAACTGCCCGAAATGTGATTACGGCACTAACGCTCCAATGGACTTCCGGAACCATCTGAAGGAAAATCACCCGGACATCGAAAACCCTGACTTGGCCTACCTGCATGCAGGTACACTGAAGAAGAGTCTTTCTTTTCTGTCTTTACTTTGTTACTTCGTTCCCAGTTTGAATTTCCCCACTTTCTTTCTTTCCTTTCTTTTTTCTAGTCAGAAACTGTAATATGCAACTCAGTTTTTGATAAAATATCTACAGGGGTGTACAAAATAACAGAAGCAAATGTATAAAAATACAGTGCTCACACTCATTGGCGATTTTAGTAGGTACACATACGACATATTTGCTCTTTGTAGCTTTAAAATAGTTCATGTAGTCCATCTGATGATGCACCATGTCTTAGCCCCACTCTAGCCTGTTCATCAATGTAAAAGGGACCTGTGAACTCCATTGTTTTCCATTTTTGGAGAAGCGAAATTATATTTTGTCTGCCTCATGCTAGAGGTGAAACTCTCAGCTGAGTCTAAACTGCTTTTGGACATGCGAAAAACATGCAGAAGTGCAAGTAGGAAATTCTTGCTCCTCATAGAATGGGAAAATGGTGACGATGGACTATTTAGAAAGTGAAAAGTGAAAGCAGCATGGAGAGCTTCATCACTCCATTTGGAAGCTGAAACTTTGAGTACACAAGTGTAAGATGTTGGTACACCTAGATGTACAATTTGAGGCTGCTGAGAAACTGTGCTCTTTGGATGTTTCTGCTATGGTGTGGTTGTTTTTGTTGTAGGTTCAGTAAATCATGTGTTTATGGGCTATAAATCGCTTCTTGTTAAAACAATAAAACAGCAAAAGTTTAACCATCTTACTGGTTAAAGGTTACTATTACTGAAGCTAGTATTACAGAAACATGGATGCATGGACAGCTGCTGCATGACTTTTTCAGTTTAAGCACGACAGAGAGTGGGGAAGAAAGATCTACCTACATGTTATTAATTTTAATTTATATTTATTTTGTATGTGTGTAGAAGGTCACACTGAAGATACAGATCAGTGAGTGTACAAACTGTTCCCACAAAGTTGGAAGCATGAAATTGTCCAAAATCTCTTTGTGCTGAAGCATTAAGAGTTCCTTTCACTGGAACTAAGGGGCCGAGCCCAACTCTTGAAAAACAACCCCACACCATAATCCCCCCTCCACCAAACTTTACACTCGGCACAGTGCAGTCAGACAAGTACCGTTCTCCTGGCAACCGCCAAACCCAGACTCGTCCATCGGATTTCGAGATGGAGAAGCGTGATTGGTCACTCCAGAGAACACGTCTCTGCTGCTCTAGAGTCCAGTGGCAGTGCTTTACACCACTGCATTCCATGCTTTGCATTGCGCTTGGTGATGTAAGGCTTGGATGCGCAGCTGCTCAGCCATGGAAACCCATTCCATGAAGCTCTCTACGCTGTTCTTGAGCTGATCTGAAGGCCACATGAAGTTTGGAGGTCTGTAGTATTTGACTCTACAGAAAGTCGGTGACCTCTGGCACTATGCGCCTCAGCATCTGCTGACCCCGCTCTGTCATTTTACGTGGCCGACCACTTCATGGCTGAGTGTGCTGTCGTTCCCAATCACTTCTACTTTGTTATAATACCACTGACATTCGACTGTGGAATATTTAGTAGGGAGGAAATTTCACGACTGGACTTGCACAGGTGGCGTCCGATCACGGAACCACGCTGGAATTCACTGTGCTCCTGAGAGCAACCCATTCTTTCACAAATGTTTGTAGACGCAGTTTGCAGGTTGCTACTGGAATCCTCTTCCACTCCTCCATGATGACGTCACTGAGCTGGTGGATGTTAGACACCTTGCACTCCTCCTCCTTCCACTTGAGGATGCCCCACAGGTGCTCAATTGGGTTTAGGTCTGGAGACATACTTGGCCAGTCCATCACCTTTACCTTCAGCAAGGCAATTGTTATCTTGGAGGTGTGTTTGGGGTTGTTATCGTCTTGGAAACCTGCCATGCTGTGCAGTTTCCAAAGGGAGGGGATTGTGCTCTGCTTCAGAATGTCACAATACGTGCTGGAATTCATGTTTCCCTCAATGAACCACAGCTCCTCAGTGCCAGCAGCAGACCATGATGCTACCACCACCATGCTTGACTGTCTTGGTACTCCTCACCAGGGTGCCACCACACATGCTGAACACCATCTGAGCTAAAAAAGTTCATCTTGGTCTCATCAGACCACAGGACATGGTTCCAGTAATGCATGTTCTTGGACTGCTTGTCTTCAACAAATTGTTTCCGGGCTTTCTTGTGCGTCATCTTCAGAAGAGGCTTCCTTCTGGGACGACAGCACTGAGTTGATGCATAATGCGACATATGGTCTGAGCACTGACAGGCTGGCCTCCCAATTCTTCAACCTCTGCAGCAATGCTGGCAGCACTCATCCATCTATTTTTTGAAGATAAACTCTGGATATGACCTTTAACATGTGTACTCAGTTTCTTTGGTCAACCCTGGCGAGGCCTGTTCCGAGTGGAACCTGTCCTGGAAAACCGCTGTATGACCTTAGCCGCTGTGCTATAGCTCAGTTTCAGGGTATAAGCAATCTTCTTATAGCCTAGGCCGTCTTTATGGAGAACAACAATTTTGCCATGAGGTGCTATGTTGAATATGCAGTAGCCAGTATGAGCGAATTGTACCCAAAACACCAAATTTAACCCCATTCATACCTGGAACCTTGAAACTGTAACGAGTCACATTACACAAGGGAGGGTCGACAACACAATTGGGCACAATTTGGACACATTCACTGAGGTGGACTCACTTGTGTTGCCAGGTATTTAGACATTAATGGCTGTGTGTTGAGTTCTTTTCAGAGGACAGTAAATTTGCACTGCTCTACAAGCTGCACACTGACTACTTTGTTATATCCAAGTTTCATTTATTTAGTGTTGTTCCATGATATAATATTTGCAGAAATGTGAAGGGTGTACTCACTTTTGTGAGTTTATTTATATATATACACTGCTCAAAAAAATAAAGGGAACACTTAAACAACACAATATAACTCCAAGTAAATCAAACTTCTGTGAAATCAAACTGTCCACTTAGGAAGCAACACTGGTTGACAATGAATTTCACGTGCTGTTGTGCAAATGGAATAGACAACAGGTGGAAATTATTGGCAATTAGCAAGACACACTCAATAAAGGAGTGGTTCTGCAGGTGGGGACCCCAGACCACTTCTCAGTACCTATGCTTTCTGGCTGATGTTTTGGTCACTTTTGAATGTTGGTGGTGCTTTCACACTCGTGGTAGCATGAGATGGACTCTACAACCCACACAAGTGGCTCAGATAGTGCAGCTCATCCAGGATGGCACACCAATGCGAGCTGTGGCAAGAATGTTTGCTGTGTCTGTCAGCGTAGTGTCCAGAGGCTGGAGGCGCTACCAGGAGACAGGCCAGTACACCAGGAGATGTGGAGGAGGCCGTAGGAGGGCAACAACCCAGCAGCAGGACCGCTACCTCCACCTTTGTGCAAGGAGGAACAGGAGGAGCACTGCCAGAGCCCTGCAAAATGACCTCCAGCAGGCCACAAATGCGCATGTGTCTGCACAAACGGTTAGAAACCGACTTCATGAGGATGGTATTAGGGCCCGACATCCACAGATGGGGGTTGTGCTCACAGCCCAACACCGTGCAGGACGCTTGCCATTTGCCAGAGAACACCAGGCTTGGCATATTCGCCACTGGCGCCCTGTGCTCTACACAGATGAAAGCAGGTTCACACTGAGCACATGTGACAGACGTGACAGACTCTGGAGACACTGTGGAGAGCGATCTGCTGCCTGCAACATCCTTCAGCATGACCGGTTTGGCAGTGGGTCAGTAATGGTGTGGGGTGGCATTTCTTTGGAGGGCCGCACAGCCCTCCATGTGCTCGCCAGAGGTAGCCTGACTGCCATCAGGTACCGAGATGAGATACTCAGACCCCTTGTGAGACCATATGCTGGTGCGGTTGGCCCAGGGTTCCTCCTAATGCAGGACAATGCTAGACCTCATGTGGCTGGAGTGTGTCAGCAGTTCCTGCAAGATGAAGGCATTGAAGCTATGGACCCCCGTTCCCCAGACCTGAATCCGATTGAGCACATCTGGGACATCATGTCTCGCTCCATCCACCACCATCATATCTCGCTCCATCCAACGCCACGTTGCACCACGGTCTGTCCTGGTCATACAGGCACGTGGAGGCCACACACAATACTGAGCCTCATTTTGACTTGTTTTAAGGACATTACATCAAACTTGGATCAGCCTGTCATGTGTTTTTCCACTTTAATTTTTATGTGTGACTCCAAATCCAGGCCTCCATTGGTTAATAAATTTGATTTCCATTGATGATTTTTGTGTGATTTTGTTGTCAGCACATTCAACTTTGTACAGAACAAAATATTCAATGAGAATATTTCATTCATTCAGATCTAGGATGTGGTATTTGAGTGTTCCCTTTATTTTTTTGAGCAGTGTATATATATTTTTCCTTTTTCTTCCCAACACTGTGACCCTCTCCCTCTCACTCTCTCTCTCTCTCTCTCTCTCTCTCTCTCTCTCTCTCTCTCTCTCTCTCTCTCTCTGTGTCTGTGTGTGTTTTGCTCTTTATTCTTCTCTTTCCCTCTCTCTGTCTCTTCCTGCGTCTTTCTCCCTCTCTTTGTTTCTCTTTCAGGTCTCTTGCTTTATCTCCCTCTTTTTGTATTCTTCTTTTGCTCTCTCTCCCATAATTTGCAAGTGTTCTCTCTCTCTCTCTCTCTCTCTCTCTCTCTCTATCCATGTTTCTCGCCTTTGCATTCTGTCCCTCACTCGCTTTCACTGTCTCTCTCTCTCTTTTTTTTTTTTTTTTTTTTTTTTTTTTTTATTGGAAGGCAAATGCTGTACAGAGAAAATGTGTTCGGACAGTTTCTTCCATTATTATTATATAATATAACAACAGACAGATAAAACAAACATAACCCCAATTAACCCCCCCACCCCCTCTGGCAGGCAGCTGGTCTAATACGTAAGTCATTTATCATTCAAAATAAAACTGCACATCTACATCCGTAAATCCACACTCATTATCTTGAGGTCACATGTTCATATACCCTTAAATTATCATGTACAGCTAAACATACTCATGATCCATCCCACATAATCACAGTCAAAGTGTCTACACTTATTCTGTCAAGGTAACACCTTAATATTCTTAAAATAAGACAGAAAAGGTTCCCAGTTTAAGTAAAACTTTCTCACAGATCCTCTTAAAGTAAATTTAGACTTTTCAAGTTTAAGGTAAAGCATCACGTCCTCTAGCCAGGTAGCAGCTGATGGAGGGTTAGGGGATTTCCAAGCCAGTAGGAGCCTCTTGCGGGCTAAAAGGGTAGTGAATGCGATGATGTTCGATTGCCTTTTGTTAACTATCACGTCCGCCACACCAAATATGGCTGTGAGTGGGCAGGGTTTTAATAGTACCTCAAGGGCTTCGCTTAATGTTTTAAAAATAATTCCCCAATAATTACTGAGCTGGGGGCAAGACCAAAAAGCATGGACCAGATTAGCAGGGGACAGTGAACACCTATTGCAATTAGCATTAAGCCCAGGGTAAATAGTAGCAAGTCTGGCTTTGCTTAGGTGAGTTCTATGCAGAATGTTAAACTGTATTAACCCCAATCTAGCACAGGACGACGAGGAGTGGACCTTGCTTAGAGCTTCTTCCCAATCCTCCTCTGACAGAACCAAACCCAGTTCCTCCTCCCACCTGGTCTTAAATTTATTCGTGTCCTGAATGTCTAATGACATCAGCTGGGAATATAATGCAGAGATAAGACCTTTTGAATTTAAAGGTGAGAGTTATCTTTTCCCACGGTGTCTCCACTGGACTATTTGGAAAGGATTGGAATGTATATTTAATAAAATGACGAATCTGCAAATAATTTAAAAAATGGTTGTTTGGGATGAGGAATTTTCTGCGTAGGCTGTCAAAACTATCAAATACATTGTTTGTGTATAAATCTTTAATACACACAAGACCATTCGAGCTCCACTGCCTAAAGGCTGAATCATGAAGAGATGGTTGGAACATGTGATTTCCAAGTATTGGGCCCTGCGCTGAGGCCATAGTAAACTTATAATGACGGCGGAATTGATAAAAAATTTTAAGGGTGGATAAAACTACGGGACTAGAAGTAAACTGGGAAAGCTTTAATGGTAAAGAAGAGTAAACTAAAGCTGAGAGTGTTGAAGAGTGACATGATTTCATCTCAGACTGACACCAGTTCGTATTGGGTTGATGAAGCCAGAATAAAATCTTTTGGATGTTGGATGCCCAGTAGTAATTAATGAAGCTTGGAAGGCCCATCCCACCCACCTCGCGACCCCTCTGCAGATAACGCTTATTAACCCTCGGTACTTTACCCTTCCACACAAAAGAGGATATTGATTGATCAACTAACCTGAAGAACGACTTGGGTATGAAAACCGGCAATGATTGAAATAAATAAAGAAACCTGGGTAGTATTGTCATCTTCACAGATTGTATTCTTCCTGCTATAGTAAGAGGGAGACTGCGCCATCTATCAAACTCAGCTTTCATGTGATTAAATTGAGAGGTATAATTAGCCTCAAACAAAGATGAGAAAGAACGAGTGATATGAATTCCCAAATATGTAAAACCACCCGGGTGTAGGGGGAAAGGGAAGGACTCCTGGCGAATCTCTAGGGCCGAATTATTAATCGGAAAACAGTCACTTTTTTGGAGATTCAGTTTATATCCAGAGAAGGCCCCAAAACGACCAAGTAGAGAGACAATTGCAGGACTACTGTCATTTGGGTCAGTCACAAAGAGTAAAAGGTCATCTGCGTATAAAGAAACACGGTGTTCAACACCTCCTCTCTTAACACCCCGGAACTGTGTAGTTGATCTCAGAGCAATAGAAAGAGGCTCAATTGCTATTGCAAAAAGAAGCGGCGAAAGTGGGCAGCCCTGACGGGTACCACGCATAAGCTGAAAATAGTCTGATCGGCACTGGTTTGTCCGAATGCATGCTGAAGGGGAGTGGTATAACAACCTTACCCAGGCTATAAATGTATTGCCAAAACCAAATTTTTGTAAAACCCTGAATAAATAGGCCCATTCTACTCGATCAAAGGCCTTCTCAGCGTCGAGGGAGATAACGACCTCAGGGTTCACAGTGGTGCTGGGGGAATAGATCTTAGAATATTAGAAAAGGAGTGACGTTTCTGAATGAAACCCGTCTGGTCGTCTGAAATTATTTTGGGAAGAGAGAGTTCCAAGCGAAATGCTAGCGCTTTAGCCAAGATTTTCATGTCTACATTTAAGAGAGAGATGGGACGATAGGATCCACACTGAGTAGGGTCTTTATCTTTTTTAAGAAGAAGTGAGATAGATGCCTGTGACAGAGTCGGAGGCAAATAACCATTTCTCAAGGATTCCAGAAAAACTTCTAACAGAAGTGAAGCGAGCTTGGCCTTAAATTTTTTATAGAATTCTATAGGGTAGCCGTCAGGGCCCGGGGCCCTACCATTTTGTGTTGCCATAATGGCATTGTCAATCTCTTCCTCTCCCATAGGTTGGTCTAAATTAACTTCTGAGTCGAGGACAGGTATTTCTAAGTCGTTTAGGAAACTTTCCATGTCTGTAGCATCCGTGGGGAATTCAGAGGTGTAAAGAGAACCATAGAAAGCCTTAAAAATGTTATTAATCTCCTTTGGATCATTCGTTATTCTTTGGTCAGCACCCTTTATCTGTGGAATAAGCCTTGAAGCACTTTGGTGCCTTAACTGATGAGCCATCAGCCGGCTAGCTTTGTCGCTGTATTCGTAGTGAATTGCACGAGTCCTGTGTATCAGCTGTTCTGCATGATAGGTGGACAACAAATTAAATCTAGTCTGTAAATCAATCCGGCTCTTATAAAGTTCAGCAGACGGACTCTCAGAGATTTGTTTATCTAAATCTTTAATAGATTGGGAAATCATTTGCATATCACCCTTATTTCTTTTGTAGACATGTGAGGTATATGATATAATTTGTCCCCTAAGATAGGCTTTGAGTGTGTCCCAAAGTAATGAATATGAAGTTGACTCCTGTCTGTTTGTGTCTAAGAACATGTCAATATTAGTAGAAACAAAAGCACAGAATTTCTCATCAGAAAGCAAAAGGGAATTGAGTCTCCATAAGGGGCGTTCCCTGATGTTTAAGGGAAAACACAGGTCCATCATAACTGGCGAATGATCTGATATAACTATAGCAGTGTACTTAATCTTTACAGTCATTGGGACAAGCGAGCTATCTATAAAAAAATAATCAAGTCTAGAAAAAGTCTGATGTGGGTGAGAGAAGAAGGAGAACTGCTTAGCTGCCGGATTTAAGAACCTCCAAGGATCTACACAGCCATTTCTTTGCATAAACATTGAGAATGCCTTAGCCATGTTAGAAGGAAGCCCCTTTGAACTGGATCTGTCTAGTAGTGGGTCAATGACACAATTCAGATCACCAGAAAAGATTAGTTGATGCGTATTCAAATTAGGTATAAGTGATAGGACTTCATTCGCAAAGCAAACATCGTCCCAGTTAGGGGCATAAATATTCACTAAAACAACCGATTTCTGGAAAAGGGATCCAGACACAATGATGAATCGACCGTTAGGATCACTAATTACACTGGATGGATTAAACTGTACCCTTTTAGATATTAGTATAGCCACCCCCCTGGACCTACAATTGAATCTGGAATGGAAAATTTGGTTAACCCATGGTTTACGAAGCCTGTTATGATCGTCCAATTTTAGGTGCGTCTCCTGTAGCAATAATATGTCAGCCTCCAGTTGTTTTAAGTGAGAAAATACTTTAGTTCTTTTTACTGGGCCATTAAGGCCTCGTACATTCCAGGATAAAAATCTTACAGGATGACCTCCATCAGTTGCACCTATAGTGGCCATATTACAGGGTCTATTATATGAGACCTTGAAAGTGTACAAACTTGGATGAGAGTGCATAGGTCAAAGAATGGGCATAAATCAGATACATTGGTAAAAAGAAAAGAGAAAAAAAGCTGCCATGCCAAATCCCAAACAATCCTCCCACCCCCCACACAAACCAAAAGAAAATATCTAACACCCAAAAACTAGATCTAACTCCCCAACAGAGGATGATCGCAGGTATAACTAAACAGTAAGACTTCCAAAACATTCTCTACAACTTCAAACCTAAATGCGGGTGGCTCCCAACTTTGTGATGTCTACACCCGTTATGTATATACATATTCAACCATTTGAAAACAAAAGCTGGAAATCAGAGGTTAACTAGAAAATTAAAGAGTGGGAATAAGCAAAACAACCATCAAGCCCAACGTATATAAATTTTTCCATAGTACTAAGAAAATGCAGCTGATGACAATGTAACTGCTGCATAATCAAATAAGGTAAAAGTCATTCAGTACTTTCATGACTCACTGTGACCCCAACACGAACGGTAAAAATCTTTGGCTGCTTCCGGGGTTTCAAAAAGATGTCTTTTCCCCTCGTGAAACACCTGTAGCCGGGCAGGATACAGGAGACCAAACCTGACTCCTTTCTCATAGAGCAAAGACTTCACTTCTTTGAAAGCCGCTCGCTTTTTCCCCAGGTCAGCGCTGAAATCCTCGTGTAGAAACACACGGTGACCACGAAAATGAAGCTCCTGTTTCTGTCAGTTCATAACACGATGTTTGTCCTGAAAGTCATGGAAGAGAACACTCTTGGTCTCGTGTGACTAGTTTTTGCGCCGTTAGACATTTTAGGACCAACTCGGTGAGCGCGCGAGAGTATAAGAGGCCTCGGAAAAAAGTCGCGTCCCAAAACTTCTTCAAAAAATTCCGACATGAATTTAACAGGATCCGGACCTTCCAGGTTTTCCGGGATGCCAACCACTCTCCTATTAGATGTCCTTGAGCGATTTTCAAGATCATCTAACTTTTCTTTTAATCGTGTGTTCTCATTTTGTAGCGATGTAATGGCTGCTTCAGCGCTCACCAGCCGGTCACTGTGGTCACTCAGGCCATCCTCAACTCCATGGATACGCTCATCATGAGTTTCATAATATGACTTGACTAGCTCCAGTGTAGAATTCACAGGCGATAGAGCTTTTTCAAGTTCGGTTTTTAATGCAGATTGTACAGTGTCTGCCATATCCGTCCGCAGTACCGAGCGGAGTTTTTCCAACTCTTCCGGGAGTGTTGGCGATAATGGCGCTGCCATCATGACTTCGCTTTCTTTATCGCCTGGTTTATTTCGGAGATGCATTTTGCTTGCCATCTTATTAACCGAAGATGCTCCAGGTTGTGTACAGTATAGGATTAATAAGTTACCTCAGTAAAATAACAGGAAAAATAGGTATATTCGAAATAAATGTCGGGAGCCCCTCTCACATGCACCTACTCACGCCATGTCCCAGAATGCCTTTTTTCCACTGTCTCTCTCTTTATTGTTTTTATTCCTACTAAGATATTAAAGATTGAAGAAAGCTACTGGGAGAGAGATTAACCCTAAAAAGGTAAATTTGTGCTAAAAGAGTGTGGCAGACACACACACACACACACACACACTAACCAAGCGTGAAATCATTTGTGACGTGTGGAAAAAAGGAAAAAGAAAGAAAGGCATGAAAAGCTCTCTGTTGTGTTCCACTGCTCTATATGAAAATCCGTGGATGCTGTAAAGCTGTTGGAATCGCTTTTCATTCTTCTGTGGTTTTAAGTGTTTGTTTATAATAAATTAATGTCTGCTCGGTTTTTTTAGGGTGAGATCTTGCCCTGTGTCTTTGTGTAGACACAGTACACTAAAAACCATGATATCTAATATGAGAAAAGTTTACAAAGCCAAAGATCTCTAACTGTTATTTGTGCAGTGTATGGAGGGCCTAATGTTTCTGAGAATTAAAAAACACACGTCTGTACTAAGGTTGCAGCAGCATACCAGTTTTACAGTTGTCTGTCTGTGATACACACTGACCCCGTTCTGACTCTCACACACACATTGTGTCCAAAATTGCATACAAGTGAATTAAAGATGCAGACAGGATCAGCCTGACTGTACTGTTTCACATCTAGAGCAAGTTGGCAGGTATGAGCAAATTAATCTACAATCAAAATAATCATTAGTTGGATACGAAATAGTTCCACCTCAACCAACTTTACCTGTGTTTACTAATTGTGAAATACTGCATGCTGTAATACTCTGAAATTGTTCAAAAATTTTACTATATTCTAGATATATTCTAGAGATATTTTCAGGCCATAAAAATCTTGTAGTAAATGTTGCGGTAAGTGAATTAATAGGGTGCCTGAAATGACAACTGTAGACTTCATTATTATTTCCTGACATTTTAAGAAGATGCTTTCATTTTTGCTATGCGGTGATTATGAGGGAGTCAGTCTTGAGGCTGTGTGTGTGTGTGTGTGTGTGTGTGTGTGTGGTAATCTTGTCTGCCAGCAGATTCCACAACACCAAACCTGACATTCTGATCATTTCCATCATCAGATTTATTTTCTCTCAGTATCCAGTGTGATTTATGTCTCCCCTCCAAGAGCTGTGTGAGCTGCCACTCTGACTGACTGACAGCACTCAAGTGGCCTATGGAAATGTGCTGTGTGTGTATTGGTTTGGTGTTGATGTTCTTATCTGGAAACCTAATTTATTGCTGTTTCCCTGGTGCTGGGTGTCAATCAGTTTGATTGACAGCTCTCAGGTTTAAAGTCCTGCATCGAGACAGGCTCTGCATTCACTGCTACATAGACACACAAACACACACACACACACACATATACTTATCTGCTGTCTGTCAGTCTCTAAGCTGATGTTGAGGCCCACTTGAACACACTGATGTAATTAGTGATTATTATAGTAAACCCTGTCTGTCAGTGTGTTAATTTTGGGTTAGCAGAATTGTACTCTGTATACAGAGGGCTCTGTGTAAAGAACTGTGACACCTATATGGTTCACAGAACATACAGTACTGTGCAATATCCTCAGGCACAACCTCAGACATTACTTAAAGCTATTTATCTTGGCAATGACTGGTGTTTCGCTTGTAAACATCATTAGAATAATCAGTAGAAAAAATTCAAATAAACCTAAATGCAGAAACCAGTAACGATAATTTTCTCGTTTAAAAAAAAAAAGTACCTACCCCATCTCTCTGACGCAGGGGCATCCCAGCTTGTTCAAAGGGACATATACTGAGAAGTACATTGCACGTTGTTTCATTCTGATTGCTTTGTCCTAGCAAGAGTTATTACACTATATGTGGGGCCTCTTTGGAGTGAATCCTCTTGTAGTAGTACATAGTAAAAAACTGCTTGTCATTTTAACCTAAAAATACTTCATGTGGTAGCAAGTAACTGAACTAGTTTTATTTAATGTAAATTCAAATTACTTTGATTGAATGACTCATTTATTGAGGTTCAAAGAAATTAGGTAATGAATTAACATCACTGATAAGCATTTTTTAAAATAAATTGCAATTTGCATAAGGATCTTGCCCAATCTGGCAACCCTGGATAGATTTCTGTCTGGTTGAACAGCAGTGACTGATGTAGAGCAGCAGAGAAAACAGCATCTTTTCAACCATCATCTTAAAAATGAAAACTATTCTGGTCATCTGTTGTCAGTGAACTGGACAGTGATGAATGTTTTTAAGCCCCCTTAAAACCACTTTATACTGGAGCACTCACCACATTGTCTTTAATGCAGTCTACAGTCTGAATAATATTCCAGTAGCTCAGGATAGCTAGATAGACATCATGCTCTCATTTGTTATCTGTGGGTAATGCAACTGAAAACATACAGATTTGCCTTTTTACAGAGATTTCAGGCACTCGTTCATGCATTCTCCCTCTCTCTCTCTCTCTCTCTCTCTCTCACCGCACAATGCATTAGTCCGCTCGCTCTCATCCACGCCCCTGGCACATCGTTATTTGCATGAGCCAAGACTTAAAACTTGCAACAATATTAAACACAGTTGATGTTCTTACAGCGACAAGATGTCATCCTAACCACCTTACGCTAAATGATCAAGATGACCTGAGCACGACGCAACTCTAGCAAGACCTTCATGATTTTATTCCGACATCAGAAATTTGTCTGCGACAGTGAAATCGCTTGAAAATTACTAAAACATTGGGTAAGGGAGGCGCACAGGGAAGAGAAAGAGCCCAGTACTTCTGTTGCTGATGGTAGTTCAGGCTGAGGTGGTGGCGGGGATCCATGCCATTTCCAAATGCGTTCCCAGACTCCACTTTCCTTTTGGGCTGGGCTTGTCACTAGAGTCCCCAGCATACGTTTCAGAGGTCTGGCCTGGTTCAAGTGACCTCTGCTCAGCATGGAAGTTGGCAAGGTGCCCCATTGTCTAGTGCACTGCGTTTCCCATGACCTTCCACAAATCTCTGATTTTACATCTACAAGGTGGACCGACAAGGTAGGAGTGACTCATAAATTGGACAGTGAGTGGACACAGTGTTTAAAAACTCCAGCAGCACTGCTGTGTCTGATCCACTCAGACCAGCACAACACAACAAACACACCACCACCACCTCAGTTACTGCAGTGCTGAGATTGATTCACCACCCAAATAGTACCTGCTCTGTGAGGGTCCATGGGGTCCTGACCACTGAAGAACAGGGTAAAAGGGGGTAACAAAGTATCAGAGAAACAGATGCACTACAGTCTGCAACTGTAGAACCACAAAGTGCGTAGAAACAAGGAGGCGGTCAGAATGTTATGGCTGATCAGTGTATATGTGTGATGTGTGTGTATGTGTGTGTGTGTGTGTGTACATATATTAACAATTAGCTGTGCTGTGCTTTCTGTGTGTCAGATTGCTATACTGCAGTCTGCTGTTCTCAGTTTGGAGCTCTGGAAAGCAGATAACATTATTATAAATGTGTTTTTTTAAAGGCCAGCAGAATAGCTGGCCAATCAGAAGAGTTTTAGAGGGGGGCTGAGTCAAGTCAAAGTTTTTATATATGTAGTGCTTTTTAAAACAGGTAAGGCAGAAGAAGCAATAACACCAGATCACACAGGATGGGCAGTTGTTCAACTTGGCAAAAAAAAAAAAAAGACAGAGTTAGTTCTGTGTGTTTTAGTAGACTGAGATCAAGGCTCTGATTCAGCTCGGACCGCCAAGTTGGTGTGTTTTTGTTTGTCTGTATACCTCACCTTGTCTGGCACTAATGGAAACCATTCTCGTTCTGTCAAATAATGAAAACATTTATATTTAGTATGAAACAATGAAAACATTATCAGCATAAGTAAGTATACTCAATTTATAAATTGTCCAAAATTGCATATCCTAGCCTCTTTTTGTTATTTATTTATTTAATTTTTTGGTTTTTCTGTCTAATCACATTGATGTCAGAGAAACAGACAGAGAGAGAGAACAAGAGAGAAAGAAGAAAGAGAGTCAGAGTGGAGAGAGAGAGAATAGTGTGTGTAGGCTGCTTTCTGTATATTGTATTCTGTATACTTTCTGAGTGTATATTGTGATTTATAGTGTGTCTCAGCAGAAACCATTAATAATTCTGACTCGGTTTTGTATCTATAGGTCCAACCTCCCATAAAAACTAACTTTGTTATAAAATGTATTTGTCGAGTGTGTGTGATGGATGGTACAATGCTTAGAGCACACAGACAAATACACACACATACCCAACCCACAAATACACACACATACCCAACCCACCTGAGGACGCAGAACACCGAGTACTTACTGATTCAAAGTATGTTAAACTAAATACTGGTGTAATAATGTCTAAGTCCTGGTGTTATAAAAGTTAAGTACTGGTGCAGTAACACTATGCACTGGTCTAATACTAACATAGCTAAGTATTAATAATTAATAATTGCTAAGACATTCTCATTCAACAAACATGCAAAATAGGTCTGTATCCTCTTTGGAGAGCAAACTTATGCACATTTTAATGTTTAGTTACTGTTCATTTGTAGAATTTAACATATTGGAAACATAAAAGGATGATTATGGCCTGTAGCACATTTTATATTTTATTTTATTTTTTTATGTTAAACATAGTAACTAAATTGAAATTGTGCACAAAAATTTTCAGGATTTTCAGAATTTTATGTAGAAAATCAGCCAAACATGAACTTTGAATGGTGGTGAAAATACAAATGTGTTGGTCCTGCACTGCACAAACACATGTGCAATTGGTGTGTGTATTAGGAAGACTCTCAGTAAAAAACATTTCATTTTACCCTCATCAGAAACACACTCAAAAAGGAGTTTAAGAAAGGGCATGAAAAACAGGGATTTATCACTTTAATGAGTGGTGTTTCACATCCTGCTGAAAACGATGTGTTTTGTAATGAATATAGAAAGATTGGATGGATGGATGGATGGATGGATGGATGGATGGATGGATGGATGGATGGATGGATGGATGGATGGGTGGGTGGGTGGGTGGGTGGATGGATGGATGGATGGATGGATGGATGGATGGATGGATGGATGGATGGATGGATGGATATAGAAGATTCCACTGCAGAGGATTAAAGGGCTTCATTCACCAACCATTCTTAAGGAGAAATTATTTCTTAAAATCCACTCAAGCAGTTTTTATGAGGATTCTGACATTCACCAATGCTTTGTTCTTCAATAAGAACAACATCTATGCACATTGAAGAGTACAAAGGTGCGAACAGTTCTGTGATTTAAGAGCACATCATCTGTGCATAGGCTTTCTTATGACCAATCTGGCTTAGGCTTTCTTATGACCTTTCTCAAAAACAAATTTAAGAAAAACATATATTAGTGAATGAGGTCCAATGTTCTGAGTCCAGCCATGACACCCTGCAGGGTAAAGGATTATATTCTTAGCCTCTTTCTGACTGTAGTGTAGTGAAGAAGAGTGCTGCTATTTGAGTGAATAGGTGGACAGAGTGTTAATTCTCTTGGTCGAAGAATAAGAAGAGATTGAGAAGACAGTTTTCACTAGTGCTGTCTCTGTATTATGATGAGGCCTAAATCCAGACTGAATGGAAATAGGAACTCAGTTGTTGTGCCACAGCTTTTCCCACAAATCTTTGATGTAAAGGGAAGATTTTCGATAGATCTATAATTTGATAGCTCACAGGGAGATTAGGTTTCTTAATCAGAAGTCTAATTGCTGTTAGTTTTAAAGAATAGACTTGGTTATTTCTGGCAAAATGTATTTGAGTAAACTTGTAGGAATTGGATCTAATAAGCAAGCAGAAGATTTTGAGAAGGAAATAATTTAGCTTTAAATGTGTGGTTTGAATTTTTTTGCCAGATTGTTTCAATTTTTTTGTTGAAGAAATGGGAAAAGGGTATGGCATCTGGGGTTCAGTAGCTGTTTGGTTCTTGTGCTAAATAATAATCTAGCATTATTATTATAATTTGATAAATAGATAGGTTGAGCATGCTACAGTAAGTGCTCTTCTAAAGTTTATAAGGGTGTCCTTCAAGGCAGACTGGAATAATTATAGTTTAGTCAGGTGCCATTTTCTGTTTTAGAGCCCAAGTATGATCATTCTACCATTGGGGCAAGCTTTTTCTGCCTTATTATTTTACTTTTTACTTACTTTTTATTTTATGTTATCTAGAGTAGAAGGAAAAGTATCCTGTAAGCACTCCATCATAATAGTTAGTTTATACTCCATCATAATAGGTAGTTTCAGATTGAACAGCTGATGGAACCTGATAGATGGGGGCAGTCGTGGGCTAGAGGTTAGGGAACCAGCCCTGTGACCGGAAGGTTGCCTGTTCGATCCCCTTGGCTGACAGTCCATGACTGAAGTGCCCTTGAGCAAGGCACCTAACCCCCAGTTGCTCCCCGGGCGCCATGGATAGGGCTGCCCACTGCTCCGGGCAAGTGTGCTCACTGCCCCCTAGTGTGTGTGTTCAATAGTGTGCATGTATGTGGGTGTTTCACTGCACAGAAGGGTTAAATGTAGAGGTCTAACGTCGCAGTGTGCAAAACACAGTGACAAATAAATTCTAATTCTAGATCTGGAAGCTTTTTTGATAAAGCTACTAGCAGTGGAGGATGTTATAGATTGTAGTAAGTGAAAATTAATTTTTACTTGTTCCTCAGTTACTTATATTAACAAAAAATGTAAGAATTTTAGAAGAAAGGAATTTGGAGAGAAGAGAATCTGCTTTCTGGCTCATGCCTAAAGCTTTTGCATAAAAGGTTGCTGTACCTCCACCCAGGCTGCTTAGTTGAGGGCTATATTAGTCTCAATATTCTAAAACCTATGTGGCAGCTAGCTGAAAATAACAAAATTAGAATAAAACAGCTAAGTTAACTCTAACCCGTAGAGAACTTTTCTCCAATCCTCAATTATAGTTCTTTTTTATTCTTTTCTTCTTTTTGGATTATCTGTTCAGAGTTCAAAATAATTGAAAGAAAACTTTTTGCTTACACATTTATGATAACATTTTTTTTCATATAGTTGCTATGTATTTCTTGCTGTTTATTAAAAATTAAACAGTACAAATTCACATTGACATTTCTTCACACCTTTTTTTTTTTTTTTATTAAACCTGCCACCAACCCCCCTTCTCTGGGGCTCTTTAGTATTTTGTAATTAATAATACATAATTCATGAATCTATGTGGTCTATTTCCAAGAAGGAGGACATAATACAAACAAATAAACAAGAAAAACGAATATAGAATTTGAAAGAAAATTGAAAGAAGACCTAAAAAATGAACAAACATGATTCAAAAGTGTGTATATATATTTGATATTTAATGTTTTATATGTTAGATTAGGCCATACAAAATTAATAGAAGATAACTACTTACAATGCCTCTTTTTGATGTGTGTGCGTGTGTGTACACATGGTGGACATTGGTGGGCAGGCTAGCGATTATGTGGAGTGGTTGTGTGTGTTTGAATACCTAAGAGAACTGAGTCCAGTGAAAGGGACAGGTTGAATTAATTGGGTTTGGGAGGTGACCATTGTAGGATGTTAATGAATGCTGACCAAGTTGAGCTCAATGTAGTGGATTTGTTTTTTAATCAAGGCTGTTCTATTGTACATAATCTATGAGCAACTTATTCCAGTGAGTGATGTTGTTTGGATTGATTGATTGATTTCTAGTTCACCGAGTTTTTTTTTTTTACTGTTTTTTCATTGCTGATAGATTTTTTTAATGTGCGATTCTTTCTCCTTTTTCTGTGGCAGGAATTGTGTCCAAATCATTTGAATGCCGTCTGAAGGGTCAGGGGGCATCATATGTTGAGACTGAATCTGCGTTTGCGCCAGATGAAGGGCGGCTGGGCTCAGAGGCACTGCAGCAAGTGATCATCATCCAAGGCTATGGCGAAGCAGGAGCTATGGAGCAGGAGTTGGAGGAGTCGGCTGCTGCCACACTGCACACGCTCGCCATGACACACACACACACACAGCTGCAGGTGGCCCAGGTGCTGCACATCACCGAAGATGGACAGGTTATCCCCTGCCACAAGGTGGCGCCATCCGGGACCCCACTGCCTGAGGGAGCAACACAGTACCTGCTGGTGGAGGGCCAGGAAGAGGGCCAGAGCAGTCCGGAGCAGGCTGGGGTCAGCCAGGTGCTGTCCGAATCCTCCACTGCACTGGATGCCCTGCTGTGTGCTGTGTCAGAGATTGGCCAGCAGGGCAGCGCCGGAGAGACAGAAATCATCACCTCAGAGCAAGAGGGTCATGCCCAGGGTGAGGGGCATGAGGAAGTACAGGTATATGGGGAGGTTGTAGAAGGTGTTGAAGGTGAGGGAGCAGAGTCAGTAGACGTTGTCACGCAAGTGGTTGGTCATGGCAACCAGGACACACCTGAAGGGGTTGTGCAGGAAGTGCTACAGTTTGCCGCCAGCCAGTTGATGATGAAGGAGGGGCTTACACAGGTAATTGTAAACGATGAGGGAACGCATTATATTGTAACAGAGCTGGATGACTCCACCCTGCAGGTAGAGGGCACTGTGTATGCTCAGAGTGAAGGAGCAGAGTCTGGGGAAACCAGTCAACCACATGAGGGCACAGTAACCTATTCACACATCAGCCTTAACCAAGCTGCTCAGGAATGAAGGGATGGGCCCCAAAGAGCTTATACCCTGCACCATTTGGCTCCACCCACTAACTCAGGAGCTGGAGCAGGCTGGTTTGGGCTCTGATGATCGATAATCAACAACTCCCTGCTGCCAGTGAAAAGCTGTAGCAAATTCTTTTTAATTTCTAAGGATATTTTCTCCTTATTTCAAGCTCAGTCTTTGCAAGAGGCAATGTTGTAGCTTCATGATCAGAGATCCCTTCATGGAAAAGGTCCCACCAAATTGTTTGTGACCGCTCAAAAGATGGTACTTAGACAAAATTTGTTCAACAAAGCCATGTTGCATTTTGTTTTTTTATTTTTTTGTTTTTTGAATGTTCTACAAGAATATAATGCATTGAAGAATTCATCTCAATGTTTTGTTTTTGAATATTTCAGTAAGCTTCTTTCTTTACATTTGGTTAGATAGGAATTTGCTTGCTTTTTGAGTTTCTTGCAAATGGGTTGTCAGTGTTCAGCAGCAGACACTCAAAATCACACTGAACCTCATCACTGCTATACTTCCCTTACAATGGTTTTTAATTAATTTGAAGCCCGTTAACTGATTAATGTAATTCTTTTGCAGGAAATACGGTGTATTTTTCTGGCTGTTATCCATTTTTTTTATCCTTGCTCTGCCCACAAAGGCATTCTTTCATAGATACTGTTGCAAGGTTGGGCATGTATTACAAAAAGCTGGCAAATCCTGAAGCACACAGAGATTTGCAATAGTTGAAATTGATAATTAAATGTAGTTGATTCAGGTTGAAAAGGAATATTAAAAACATTCTGTAAAACCTTCTGTCCAAGAACACATTTTAGGCAGACCATGGATAGTATAGTGAATTTGTTCATTGTTTGCTGACATCTCTCCCATGTTGTAAATGATTCTTGTTTTTTTTCTGTATTATGCTGACTGTAGTAAGCCTGGGAAGTTTGAATTCAGACAGTTTGAATTCAGACTGAAGTCATTCACAGTTTCTTTTTACATTCTACTCATAAAAGCTTTACTTTGCATTTTTCTGTGTTGATTCTTGTCTAAATGTAAATTATACTCCACTTCAGTGCTGATTTCTCTGAAATTAATTCTGAATGCCTTCAGCTCAATAACATCAAAATTACACTGAAAAAAAATTGTTTGTGAAATTTTCTACTGTGATAGGTTTTGAGGGTTCCAATATGAATAACAGAAATCAGTAATAGTAACATGTTTAATTGAATAAAAACAATAAGAATAATGAAATGTACAGCTGTGCATGTCTGTGTGAGTTTCATTTACTTAGATTTAAGGTCATTAGGGTGTATTAGTATAGGGTTATTATTATTATTATTATTTATTATTGCATGAACTACAAAATATGAAAAAAAAGTTGAGTGGACAAAATAAGCCTTATGGAAATGTAACTTTAAATTAGTGGTATAATGATGCACACATTTTATGATATAATACATATTGCCATGTTTGAGTGATTGTAAGAAATGCTAATATAACTTGCCTATTTTTATTTATTTATTTATTTTCCTGAATGTTCAGGCTAAAACAAGTGTGAGAAGGGAATTTTTAACTTGGCAGAATCTAGGAATCTCCACAACCAAATAGAGGTGCAGATTGGAAGCTATAAACATCCCTGTGGAGTTCATTGTTTTACACTCTCAGAATCGACACATGGCAGCTGCTTGAATCATGTGTGGAAAAGAAACTGCTGCAATGTTTTCTTCTCACTCCTGTAGCTGAGACATTTGGGTGATGTATTCAGAAATGAGTAATAGCAAAGGTGTCTGACACTCACACAGTGTCAGCACACTGTTGCTATTCAGTCTACCACTCTTTGCCCATCATTATTGCACACAGCATGGACACTGAACTGTTCCCAAAGAGGAGATAAATATGAGGATAACTTTTCTTCTAGCTAAACGTCCCTCTCTCCATACACCATTTCAAACAGCCTAGCTCACCCAAGGTTAGCAAAGCTGAAAGTAGCTTCTTATTGAAATTTTGCTCTGATGCTTCAGAGAGTAACTGCTGTACCATTGAAGGTGACATTGAAAAAGTGACAAATGTGACAAATAAGAAGCTAACTTGAGCTTCAACTTTTAAGAATATCATGTGTTAAAACTGTACAAATCATCGCCGGGATGGTACATTTAATAGCATGATATCTAAATGTATTAGATTCACAGCATGTCTTACAACAAAAAAAAAACAACAAAAAAAATGAATATTAACATGCATATGCTGACACCCCTACTTTCAATACTGCAATGACAGTTATGATAATGATTATTATCTTTCTTCATTTGAACATGAAAATCACATTATTTTCAGAGTCAACACCATTTCCAGTTTTCATCACCAACATCCAATGAGCATGACAGTTATTATTTCCGGTATAATTATACTTCATTTCTATGTGCTATAATTTCACAGAAACACTATAAGGAGGAGAAATCAGGCTAAAACTGAATAGTATAAACAAACAATGAACAGTGTTGGCGGAGTAGTGTAGAGGACAAAACAGCACAAAATAGCACAACAAAATGCATGGAAGAGACATCTTTTTTACTTCTTTCATTGTGCTTAACTCTACCAGCTTCATATATGCCATTGGGTATATTAATTTGTCATCATTTTAGAGTAGGTTTACAAGGAGCACCATGTTGTTTAATGCAGATGCAGCTCCTCTATGGGCAGATTTATTTGAAAATTTTAAATGTTAAATGTTTTAAATGTTTATGTGGATTAAGTCAAAGTAGAAGAATGTAAAAATCCAAAAAGAATCATAATAAGGATCTAAGGATATTTACATACACAGCCACAAAAAACCCTCTACATGATTTAAAGAAAAGTGTCCTTTGGATTATGGATTATTATATAATTTGGACTATGATATAACAAACAAGGTTCATAAGATTAGCTTTGACATCTAAATGGCTTTTTGTGCTGTTCACTGTGCTGAAGCATTTGGATTTTACCTAAATTTGCATGAGCAGAAAAGTAAAGAATACATATATAAGAATGTACGGTGCCAATGCTATGAATCATCGTATCTCTGGTTATATATAGGGTACTCTTTTTCATGTGAATACAAATTTTTTGTGCTCTACTTTAGGTTAACATAAAAAACCAACACTGCCTGAGCTGTATGTATACAGGTCACTGGGCGAAATTGACCATGGAGTTTACAAAAGAACAGTAAGCAGTTTATACTCTTAAAGAAGAAAAATTCTTTACTGACCGGGCAATAGCCTGACAAAATTCAATCAATCAGATTTATCTGAATCTGACTGTAGTCCACCAAAATTCTGAAACTTACTGTAACCTGACAAAATTGTATCTGAGCCCAAGTGCGTCATGATGCATTTCTGCTTGAACTTGACTGTAGCTGGACAAAATTGTTCCAGCTCTTGAGCAGCACTACAAAATTCTATCTGAATCCACCTACATAATTCTGTCCCAACCTAACTGTAGTGTAACAAATTTCTGTATGAACCTAACCATGGCCTGACAAAAAACCTGAGAAAACCCAAATGTAGCTGAACTTGACCTTGGCCTGATGAAATTACTGTCAGGACTGTAGGAAGACAATCCAAGCATGGCCTGACAAAATTCTGTCTGAACCTGACTGCCGCTTGACAAAATTGTCCCAGACCATATATAGTCTGACAAACTTTTTTCTGAACCAACTGTAGCCAGCAAACTCAACAGCAGCCTGACAAGATTGTGTCCAAACCCAGCTGTAGTTAAACAAATTCTGTCCCAAATGTTGCCTGACATAATTCTGTCTGAACCTTACTGTATCCTGACAGAATTCTCTCAGTTTAACTGTAGTCTGACATAATTCTGTCTCAACTCAACTGTACTTTGGGCATAATCAGGTTCAGGCAATTGTGATGGGTTAAAGTCAGGCTGAGACAAATTTTTGTGTTACACTCAGGTTCAGGCAGAATTTTGTCAAAGTTCATATACACTTCCCAGACTTCCCAGTCTGACAGAATTCTTATTGAACCAGACGGTAGGCCAAATAATTCAGTTTGAACACGTCCATAGGCCAACATATTTCTATCTGAACCTGACATTATGAGATTAGTCAGGTCTTGTCAGGTTTAAGTTCTACCGAGGGCTGTAGAGACCATACACACAGAATCACACTGTCCATCTGTCTCTCTTTCTCACATGCACACATACAGAGTGGACATGCTGATCCCTCTCTGCCGCTTCCCTCTCAGACACCTGGCCACAGCTCAGAGCTCAGATCAGAGAGGCCAAAGACACCGCAGGACTTCCTCACACACACACACACACACACACACACACACACACACACACACACACACACACACACACACACACACACACACACATACACATCCTCGGAGGATGATGGCGATGTCTCTGCGGGTGTGTAAAGTGTGAATAAGCTGTCAGTGCGTGTATTGTTGAGGCTGAGCTGGAGCGACAATGGCAGAGTGTCAAACTCCCAGAGTTACCCACAATCCCCTGCAGAAAAACACACCAGCAGCATCTGCACAGCTATAGACAGACAGTTATAGAAGGAGGGGAGTATGAAAAAAGAAAAGAGGGTGAGACAGATGGATGACAGGAAGAAAATAAGAAAGAATGGGGGAAAAAAAAGAAATAACGCAAAGGAGAGATGAAAGAAGAAGAGATTGGTTCCCACTGAGGCTCTGCATGTGTTCAGCAGGTTAAAAGGGAAAAGAAGAAAAGCTCATACAATGATAAGCTTTTAGCACATATCTAACAGGGAATAGAGGACGCAGTTAAAACAGGAGTTTTAAACTTCACAAATATCTTCATCTCACATCTATCAAAATAATTAGGGCAAAGATAGTGAGGAATAATAAGAAGATTTAAATGAAATGGCTCTTGGCTGAAGGATGATTTAACCCTTTGCTTGATGTAATTTACTCTTATGGAATGTTTTATTTTATGTGATGTGCTGTTTGTATGAAAAGTTTTGCTGGATAAGTTTCAGAGAAATAAACCATTTTTTTACTGATTGGCTGACAAGCTACATGCCACTGTCTTGGTGAGAGTTACACAAACTGAACATACAGTGTCAGTGCTATCAATACATTTATTTCATATGTCGAGCAAGTAGTGCAATCTAATGAAGCCAAAAATGTGTTAGGGCTGTCAAAAAAAAATAAAAATCACAATTAACCTAATTTATTTATGTAGTTAATCATGGCCAATTGCATTTGTTGTATTTGTGTAAATTTGACTATAAAGGAAAAAATATTAAGACTACAGAGAGGAAAAAAGGAAGGTTTTTAGCAGGGATTTGAAGAAGGGATTTTGCTGCACTAGTGGTTCAGGTCACAAGCTCATTTTGGAAAAGTATGATTTTTGTAGATTATACAGCAAACAGACAGTTCACCAAATCATTTAAACATGTAATGCATACATGCACTCAAAAAACAATCACTCAATCTAATGCTAATCAAACATTTTCTAAGTAGATGACCCACTGTAAAGAGGCTGTGTCCTACTAAACATAAAAAATGTGGATCAAAGCATTCAAATTATGAATGCAGTATGGAGAAAGAAACACAAAAAAACTGTTTCCAGATCGACTGAAGCTCACAACTTGGAATAGGAATAATGGAATGAAAATGGAAAAGGAATGAAAATGATCCCACAATTGGAATTCCTACTTAAAAATCAACAAAGTTACTTACACTAACAGTAAGTACTTTTAAATGATGTAGTATTTGCTTTAGATCAATTAATATACACAGTAGCTGTTAAATCTATTTGATCTATTTGCTGTCTGGAGAAGGGAAACGCATCATGAACTTCAAAGGTATCACTGATTGGCTGACAAGCTACATGCCACTGTCCTGGTGAGAGTTACACAAACTGAACATATAGTGTCAGTGCTAGCAATACATTTATTTCATATGTCGAACAAGTAGTTAATTAATGAAGCCAAAAATTTGTTAGGGCTGTCAAAAAAAAAAATCACAATTAACCTAATTTATTTATGTAGTTAATCGTGGCCAATTGCATTTGTTGTATTTGTGTAAATTTGATTATTAACTTAACTTTTTTTTCATTTAAAAAGCAGTTCATTTTGTTGTAGCCATAAGCTGACAAAATAAGCTCCACTCTTACTCTCAGTCATGAAGCTTGGGTATTCTTATGAAAATGAAGGCTTTGAAGGGAAACTATAGCTTTCCACTTTGCTGTTGCTTTTGTTACTTTGCTCTTTATCTATAGGTGACATGTGAGCACAGTCCAGGGTGGCCTGCTGAAGGTGCTGAAACTGTGTTTGAATGCAAGGGTTAGAATCATAATTTCTATAATAGCAAGGAGGGATGTGTGACTAATATTTATATTTAAGTATCGGCAAAAGTTTATGAATGGATTTTCAGTTGACCGCAACGAAGAAAGAAAATTGTGGTGAACATATAATGTATGGCTATAGTTGACAGCCCTATGTTTTGTTTGTGTCATAACCTACCTTTTTGAACATGAAAACACATGAACAGGAGTTTATTTCACTCGTCAGTGACCTTTTATTACTACTCTAATTAAACCAATCAAATTCTGCACTAAATTTGCTCATACTCTCTGTCACTTGGAGAGTGTCCAACAATGAAAGGCAGCATGGCACTTCTTTAACATAATGATTTAAAGCTCCAATTCCACATGCTCATACATTTTACCAAGCTGAATGTGGTTGTCATAATTACTCTGGCACCATATTACAATGAGTTAAAGTGTTAAAGCCAAAATTTCTGAAGCTATTACCAGTGAGGCTTTAGGTTTCATACAGAGGGTTAAATGTCAACTCCACACTCAGTATTTTACCAGTGAGAAGTATAAATAAATCTGATAACAATGGGACAGCTTATGAGCTTAGAAAAATATTAGATGTTAATGCTAGTTACTTCTTACAATCTTGCACTAATAATAATAATAATAATAATAATAATAATAATAATTTCAATTTATATAGCGCCTTTCACAAACCCAAGGACCAAGACATCAGAAAAAAAAATATTAAGACTACAGAGAGGAAGAAAGGAAGGTGTTTAGCAGGGATTTGAAGAAGGGATTTTGCTGCACAAGTGGTTCAGGTCACAAGCTCATTTTGGAAAACTATGATTTTTGTAGCTTATACAGCAAACAGACAGCATCCTACTAAACATAAAAAATGCGGATCAAGCACTCATATTATGAATGCAATATGGAGAAAGAAACACAAAAAAAACTGTTTCCAGATCGACTGAAGCTCACAACTTGGAATAGGAAAAATGGAATGAAAATGGAAAAGAAATGGAAATGATCCCACAATTGGAATTCCTACTTAGAACATCAACAAAGCTACTCACACCAACAATAAGTACTTTTAAATGATGTAGTATTTGCTTTAGATCAATATACACAGTAGCTGTTAAATCTATTTGAACTCCAGTCTGCTGTCTGGAGAAGGGAAACACATCATGAACTTCAAAGGGATCACTTGTAACATTAGTTAGCTATTTTGTTGTTGCAATTAATATTTGCTTTTAAGGAGGTGTCCCTGTTTTTACCCTACTTGTAGCTTGAATGTGAAAAGGTCAAAAAGCGTCCTTTCAAGAATTAGACCATCATTTTAATGCAGAATCAGAATCAGAATACTTTATTGATCCCAGAGGGAAATTGCAGATCAAGCTAAGCCTGCCTGCACAGGTGAAGCTGTAGTGTGAGTATGAGCATGTTACATTGTCTCCTCCTGCTGTTAATAATTGTGCTGTTCTCTTGCTTTGACATTTTTACATTTTGGCCAAAGTAGAACATCTGCTGTCCATACATGCTTTTTTAAAATGAATTCATGCACTGTTTTGTTTTAACACGTTAATATTATCCACAGCTAAAAGCATAAAATATTGGTTGGGAGTTGAATGTAAGTTGAATGTAAAAATGTAAGCTTTGTACCAACATATGGCTTACCGATGTGACTGTATATATATGGTGAAAATGAAAGCGTCACAGAAATATTATACTTGTCATGCAGTATCAGCCGTGTACACTCAAGTGACAGATTTTGATGCAGATTTTTTGAGCAGAATGTCTTTAGCATTGTGTGCAAAATATACTTGTATTTTACGTTTTCTCAATCATAAACTGAAAAAAAAAGCGTCATATAAACATTCTTGTTTGCTAGACATAATCAAGATGTCATTGCTTTCCCAGTAATATATCTGCTTCTGTTTCCATAGGAGCTCTTCTGGTAATTTCACAGGAAATGCTTTAGATCTTGTACAGGCCAGTCTTACCAGCAGCTTTCATTGACATCCCTCTTGTTTAATCGCCATTAAATTCTATCTTGAAAGGGGTTTATGTTTTGATTTTTTGGAATCAAGAAATTTTGTGTGAAATTAACTTTTGGAATCAACTTTACTGGTTCATATCACATCGATTCAGAATCTGAGTCATCTCCAGAGTTCTGGAACTTAAAAACTCTACATATAAGAAGCTGAGGGAAATTTTTTTTTTCTTGATAGTGTTGAGTTTGATTCCCTCACTTTATTTACTCTGACGTCTAACTAGTCTAAATTATGAAAACGAAATGCACCCAGAATCTGTTTTTTTTTTTCAATTTATAATTAGAGACTTTCCTGTAACAAAATAATTTATCTTTGACTGAGAAAAATAAGTTATTGCCAAATAATTATTTCAGCTCCAGAACAAACACAGACATGAAAGGCAGTAGTTATTGTGTGACCCAATCCCATTTCACCCCTCGCCTCTACCACTGAGCCCTTTGCCCTCTGAATTGTGCATTCACATCTAGGGCTAGGGTGTCCTGATTTTTGTTGAAGGGCGCAGTGTTAGGGTTACAAGGCCCTCCAAAAGGAGGTTTTTCACAGGCACACTCCAAATAAAAAAAACACAAAACCCAAAGAATCTCACAAATGTATTTTCTCTGTTAAAAATAATGACAACCATTGTTTTATCTTAGTTTAATGTCATTTATATGTATTATGGTCATTTTCATCGTAACAAGCATAAAGCTAATTTTCCTGTTCCACCTTAAATACAGTGGGTTGCAAAAGTATTCAGCCCCCTTGAACTTTTCAACCTTTTGCCACATTTCAGGCTTCAAACATAAAGATATGAAATTGTAATTTTTTGTGAAGAATCAACAAAAAGTGGGACACAATTGTGAAGTGGAACGAAATTTATTGGATATTTTAAACTTTTTTTAGAAATAAAAAACTGAAAAGTGGGGCGTGCAATATTATTCGGCCCCTTTACTTTCAGTGCAGCAAACTCACTCCAGAAGTTCAGTGAGGATCTCTGAATGATCCAATGTTGACCTAAATGACTGATGATGATAAATAGAATCCACCTGTGTGTAATCAAGTCTCCGTATAAATGCACCTGCTCTGTGATAGTCTTAGAGTTCTGTTTAAAGCGCAGAGAGCATCATGAAGACCAAGGAACACACCAGGCAGGTCCGAGATACTGTTGTGGAGAGGTTTAATGCCGGATTTGGATAGAAAAAGATTTCCCAAGCTTTAAACATCTCAAGGAGCACTGTGCAAGCGATCATATTGAAATGGAAGGAGCATCAGACCACTGCAAATCTACCAAGACCCGGCCGTCCCTCTAAACTTTCAGCTCAAACAAGGAGAAGACTGATCATAGATGCAGCCAAGAGGCCCATGATCACTCTGGATGAACTGCAGAGATCTACAGCTGAGGTGGGAGACTTTGTCCATAGGACAACGATCAGTGGTACACTGCACAAATCTGGGCATTATGGAAGAGTGGCAAGAAAAAGCCATTTCTCAAAGATATCCATAAAAAGTCTCATTTAATGTTTGCCACAAGCCACCTGGGAGACACACCAAACATGTGGAAGAAGGTGCTCTGGTCAGATGAAACCAAAATCGAACTTATGTTTGGCGTAAAAGCAATACAGCTCATCACCCTGAACACA